>NC_142798.1:72198077-72498077 GCF_049724085.1 Artemia sp. Qi Xiang Cuo
AATAATAAGACTATAGTTCAAGTTCAAGAAATCCGGTACTTAGGTTTTTACATTGATCGTAATTTTTCGTGGAAACGCCACAGTGATGTTGTTGCCACAAAGGTTGCACGTGGCCTTGGAGCGATTCGTCGTTTTAAAAATTTCTTACCTCAGAGAGTTTTATTGCTTTTATACCATGCTTTGATCCACCCATATAATTCGTATGGCTGTATGTTATGGGCAAGTAATTTTTATGTGAATTTTAAACGTGTTCAGACTTTTCAAAATAGAGCGATGCGTCTTATTGGTGGGTATGTTTAAGGTGTAAATAACACTTCATCTTGCTTCAACAAGTTGCAAGTGTTGAATGTAGGACAGCTATGAGACTACCAAATAGGAATTTTTGCTTATCAATGCTGGAATGATGTTAGTTCAGAGGTTTTTCGTGATTATTTTAATGACAATAGGTCTTTGCACCATTATGAAACTCGTCATGCTAGTGATTTCATTGTTCCGAATAGAAGTGAAACCAGGGCCGGATTCAATACTAGATTTTCAGGACTTAATGTGTGGAACTCTATTCCAGACAGCATTCGGGCGGCTGAACACCTGGGGCTATTTAAAAATAAATTAGAAAAAATATCTGTTAGGTCAAGGTTCATAGTTTTTTTTTTTTTATTATTATTATTATTTATCTTTATTATTATTATTAAATGAATTGATGAGAGATTTTTTTTTTTTTTTTTTTTTTTTTTTTTTTTTAGTGTTTGTATGTAATTTGTGTGTGTTGTTTTTTAGTGTATGTACCCGCCCAGTCACAAGTGCTTTTGGTATCTTTCTTGGGGCGGGTATTGGCATATTTGTTAAATGTATTTTGATGTTAAATAAAATGAACTGAACTGAAACTGAACTGAACAGACAATTGTCTTTTGAACAGACACCAGATTAAATTCCATGTAGGAACTTGGGATTTAAGGACCTCTCTATTTCAAGACTCCTTGGTATAGCAAAGAATCAATATTTCTCGAGTCCTTGTTTTGGGCAGGTGTTTATAAATACTGAGATTTTGATTCCGTGACATAGATGTTTTACTTGAAACGGTAGGTTCAGAATATTCTCAAGCTCTTAATCATTAAATTCTGAATTTAACTTCAAGAACAATTAAAATGATTCATTATTTGTCACAGAGCCACTGGAGGTGTAATAGCTAGGAGCCGAATAGGAGGTGTCTAATTATAGGAGAGTGACATAGTCAAGATATCAACAGAAATGAATGGAAAGGAGAGCACAGATGCAAGTCTGCCTAATCACCATCTCAATAGTTATATATATTATACCACCTGGAAAATTAATTTTTCTCTACTAAATCTGTTTAAATTTTCTTAATAAGTATTTCATGAGTTTGAATATTTCACCCACATGCATTGGTAAGTATTTTGAAAGCACAGACAGTTAATAGTAGAGACCTAATTGTGATGGCAAATTTTTAGCTTGTCTCTAATCTTGGAAAATAGGCTACTGCCCAATCTTGAGCAAAGGATCTTAAAATTGAAGTACCGTATGTCAATCATGGACAGATCCAATCACTGACATGTGTTGTGAAAACGAGTAATCATATTTAAATAGACTTGGCTATAAGATTGTAGTCAGCCACTCCCAACTATCTGCATCAGGTCCGAGATAAAGAACCTGCTGTCCTTGTTTAGAAAAGATACATTTTATCCAAAACATTTGTCCAAGATCATTTGTCCAAAACATTTATTCTAAATCATCTTTCATGAAAGTGGCTGTTCCAGCCACTTTCACCCACTACCTCTCCTATCACTCATAGTCGTCACACTGACCTCTGCAGTAAGTTGTACCTTCTTCCTAATGGCCCTCATAGATGACTTTTACAAAGTTACCAACTGCAACCCAAATCAAAACTAAGTTCAAATTCCTTTTCACTATCTTACCCAAGAGAACTGTCTGGATTGCCATCAACAGTCACTGTCTGAACCTTTCCACTTTCATTTTCACCCTCACAACCTGCTTGTTTTTTTTTTCTTACTTTTCTTGCTTCAATTTTGTCCCTTCCATCTCTTCTTTGCCTTCCTTGTAGCAAAGGCAGCTTCAATCTTGGCTTTCACTGATGTGTCAGTGAGCACTTTTGTTCTGCCCTTCTTTCTTCCTTGAAGTATTTTGTTTCTTGGTGTTGCTGGGATGTGGTTGTACTTGTTCAGGTGTGACTATCCTATTTCATAGTGGCTGCAAAATCACAGGGTTTACTGAAAGCATTGGGTGAGAGGATGGCAGTGAAGGTAAGGATGGGATTGGAGTTAGAACCTCTAATGAGCACGGCAATTTGCTTCATGGGCTAAAAAACATTTAGTTGATCTGTATTTAAAAGCACAGATCTTCATTATCAAAACCATCTAGATTGGAAGGGGATATACCTTCCAAATCCCTTCAGGATGTTTGATAGTATGAAAGCCAAGGGGAAAGATTTTCTTACCAACCCAGCTGTGATGTAAAAGGTGACAGTTCTTCTCGATGGCGACGGTTACTTGATGCAAAATTTTTTTGTCCCCACCGCCGCCAACCTTCTTTTATTTACACGGCACCGGGGTCTAGTTGTATAATATAAATCTCAAAAAAAAAAAAAAAAATATATATGGCAGCGTCATTAGGCCGCCCCCCCCCCCCTTATGGGCACCCATGTTAGTTTCTTTTGATTTTGGCTCGGATATCGACCTATGAACCCAATTCATTATACAATGTGTAGTAGTAATAGTCTCCTCTCTCTGAAATTCATCTTGACGTCTGAATTACCCCCTACAAAGATTGAACAACAACGTCAAAAAATGGACCTTCTCCATGTCATAGTCTCTGCCAAACACCCCTCATCCCACACCCCCAGAAAAGTCAGACCTATGTATACCTACGGGAAGGGTGAGATCCACGCAAATATTGAGTTATAAGAATCATCGCCAAAGAAGCCATTTAACACCTAAAAATCTTATACAATTATCAATTCCATGAATTTGAGTCAATAAAATCTACTAATTCCTATGTTTTCCGTACCTTTCTAATCCTATAGGAGTCTTTTGATACTTTCTTATGATAAAGAAGTCTTATAACAGTCCAAAATGTGTGAAACAGTGAAACGGGAATAATAAACAATGAAAAAAAAAACAATATCCAGAAGGATCTAACAAATACCTTCCCACCTTCTCGTTTACGTCTATGATGCTCGTCACTGGTATGTTTTTTAATACTCAGAAATGAAACTATTATTTGCCTACTATTCTTGGAGGAATCATTCCTCCTTTCGCTTGTCCTTCTCTGTATATGTAAACTTGACTGCATATATTTATTGACTGCATAAAATGACTGCATATATTTATTGTAAACCCCAATACATTAAAAACGTGCATTATAACATACCTTGTCAAGAGCTAAGAGATCAATTTTTTCTAATTCTAAGTTATCCGTTATGGTTGTTCCCCTCCACTGAAGAAGTATATTCATGCAGTCGACCTTTCTTTCAACGGATACTTGGGCTTTTTCCAATGGAGCTTTGCAAATGAGATGTAATGCTGTTTCATTGAACAAATTCCTCTTATTCGGATTTCCTTGCAGGTTGTTGAGAAATATTCTTAGTAAATGTTTCATTCCGTATTGAGCAGCATAATGAAGAGCAGTGTAGTGGTAAAGATGTTCACCGAACGTTGCATTTGGATCTAGCGACTTTCTAAGTTCGGGGTTGCTGTAAAAAATCTGAAAGAACAATAATTTGGAAAAATCGCTTAAAAAGCTTATTAACATAACTCTATTATAGGAGCAATACTGCGATTTTGTCAATTTTTTCTTCTATCCCGCCGATTTCAGTTTATTCAAGACTCCCTGCTCTAACCCTGCTGTGTTATGGAAAATTATTTCGGACTGATGAACGTAATAGTACATTTTAGAAAGTTACATAATAATTCTTGCCTGGAGCAAAGAAGAATGACTTTCATTTGTCTTAAGCCGAAGCCTACAGTGAGTAAGGTGAAGTAGAGTTTTATAATCTATGTCAAAAAACAAAACATGTGAACCTGTTCCACAAAGCTTTGAAAAATACATTCACATCATTTCTTCTAAAATTATAAGCAGCCGGTGGCAATATTGGGGACACATGGTTAGAATGGGCAGCAATCGGCTGCCTCATGATGCTTGGTGTTAGACTCCTCCCGGAGTTTGATGTCGCGGACGACAGAAGGCTACACTTGGAAGATGCCTTGAAAAAGACGCAGCGCTCTCAAGAACATCCCTTGATGATCTTTGGCCGCAGACACATTAGAGGTGATCCTGGAGAGGCATCGTTGCCACCTTAGGCACCGATCGGTGAGGAGGTTTGAGTCTAAATAAGCAAGTAATTTCTTCTAGTTTTATTTGTAAGGCAGCCAAAACTATCGATTATGTTGCTCCGTTCTATACAGTAGTACTGCTTACGATGTTAAAAAAATCAAGGCCATCTAGGATGCTACTGGATCTAGAAGTATTCAGAACTAATTCAAAGGAGAAATTTCAGTAGATTAGCAACTTATCAGTTAGTTTTGAAGTCGATAGATTTAAGGATGAGAATTTCAGGGCAGTGTCCTTAGGACAAACGAACATGAAATTATTTAATTACGAACTTGATAATTTAGGAGACACTATTACTACTAACAATTCACTGCATCATCAAGCCGCCTGGGGCCAACAAAGCTAAGAAACGCCTTCTACATCTCAATCTATTCAAAGCCTCTCTCTTTACACCTCCCAAGAATTTCCATTTTCCTTCAAGTTGTTCTTTACGACACCCTCTCACCCCATTTGGGGGCGAACTGCTTTTCGTTTGGCCCTAGATGGTTGGCCGGCAATGAATACCTATGGCAATCTATCATCCTTCATCCGCAGATTGTGTCATAGCCATCTCAACCTTTCTCTCATTATAGCCCTTCAAAGCCCGATTGAACCACATTTCTCATATAGCTTACTGTTTTAAAGACGGTCAGTCAGACTGGTACCCAGAACAGTTCATAGGCAATTCCTCCTCCGTCTTTTGGAGCACCCACACTTCAGGACCATACTTAACCACTATCATCACCGTGACTTCCAATATTCTATTCTTGGTTCACTGACTTTTCTTCTAATTCTTAAAAAAAAAAAAAAACGCCAACTGTGAAAAAACACCCTGTGCCTTGATTTATCTGCTTTTAACATCTTCGCTGCACTCACCGTCTTTACTAAAAATAATACCTAGGTAGCCAAAGCCACCTTTACCTATTCCCAGTTTTAGCAATTTAGTCTTTTTAACATTAATTTTCAAACTTATTCTTGCAACCTGAACTCTTAAAACCTCCAAAACTCATTCAATTTACTAATATTTTCATCTAGGAGGCTCAAATCATGATCTAGTTTTAGTGATCTAGGTTATGATCTAGTCATAACCTAGTTTTAGGAGAGATTTACTTTCCCATTTGATTCTGGGTTCTCCCATAGCCTTTAATGCACTCCTAATGACAAAGTACTTTGCTGTGCTCCTTAGGAATTTTGATGGGAAATATTGACTCCAGGCTAGTCCCAGTTAAAGATACGAGGGGTACCTTCTCGACCAGCAAACATACTAGTCTCCAGGAAATATAGGATGAACCTTTTGAGACTACGTTAAATCGTGATGGAAGCTGTAAGAAATTATATGAAATATAATTAGAGAATGTTGATAATTTAGAAGTGAAGGCATGTCTATTTACTAATGAAATGGCGAGTACGCTATCAGGATTGAAAAATAATAAGTCTACAGGGACTGATAGAATGGCAAATGAATTGTCGAATGTGGCCGTTATAGAGTTAGAGTTAAGACACTGAAAATACTGAATTTTATGTTTTATTCAGGGGAAACCCAAACTTATTAAACCACTACAGAAAGAAAAAGAAAAGAGCCAATGTAATTATCCTAGTGAAAATTATTGAAGTTACTATATTTATAGAGCATCAATAGTCATTCCACTTGTCCACTAAATGGGAATAATTAAGTATCAGTTGGGAATAAGAATTATTGGTTACTAGGCTTTGGAACTTTTTGCCCATTAACTCTAAATATTTGATTTGTGGCAAAATATTACCCAAAAGTGATGAAGGATTATATTCCTTTTCATAAAATTATCTAATAATCATATAGCTGTTTCTTCTTCCTCTGGAAACGAGTACCATCGTGTATTTTCTAGACTTAGAAAATGATCAAAATATCATATAGCTGTTTTTCAGATAGATATGCCATCTATTTAACTATCATTCTATGACGGGCCAGCTAGATGATATTTTTTTCCTTATTCCTATTGACTTCGAACTTAAATTTATTTTAGGATTTTGATTATTATTTTAGGCTAGAAATATCAAACTTGAATTCTAATTAGGAGTAATAAGGAGTTTTATGTACTTACTAATTAGAAATGTCAAATTAGCAAATTAGTCCGTAGTTAGTAAGCAAATGCGTCAGCAGGGGCGGCCAAGATGTTGATATCCCTGACCTCGCACCTTTAGAAAAAAATAAAAGGTCCGATTCGAAAAGTTTCGTGACCCCTGGGGAAAGGGACCCAATTCAACCCGGTCTTATTATGGCTCCAGTCTTAATATTCCAACCCGGTTTTTAATATGGCTCTTGTTGGCCCTTAGTGTCATAGAACTTTTATTTTCTTATTCTTAATATGCACACATAAAACATTATTTTCAATAACTAAAGTATTCTTTAATAAAAACATATTTCTTAAAGTACCAGGGACATCAAAACAAAATCATCCCCCCATGGACCTATTTTAGGTCTATTCACACTTGAAAACCATGATATACAAAGATTTTTCTTTTGGTGAAGATATCTGACCCTCACTTAGAAAAGACCACTAACGGTGCTGACGTCCAGTTGACTCAACGCTCGCAACGCTACCAAGCAAGAGCTTTAAGTCAAAGTAAGTCAAAAGAAGTGTAATCAAGTAGAGTTGTTTGGTGGACAATACCAACTCATTTCTCCTTCTATGCTTCTTTTTTTACTCAACACTCCTGAAAATTCCCTAGCCTGGCAAGGGTCGAGCCACCAAACCAAGGATATTAATGTCTGTTCTCATTGTAAAACAATCTGTTTCGTCAACAATGACGTCATGTCTATTGGTGCTGTAGTGCTGCTCTCATTATTTTGTTTTGCCTACGGAACAAAGAAGTTCCCCCAGAAGGTACTATATTTTCTATAGCATAACATAACATTCTTGAATGTTTATATTAATCATTAATCACATTCCCAGCTGGAACTTAGTGAATAGCAAAGAATAGTCGTAACATTTTTTGAAGTTATCGTCTTTCCAACTCGCCTCCACATTCGGAAATATATGTTTCAGAAGTCCAATTTGCACTGCTTGAAAACTTTATATAAAGCATTGGTTGTTGAGTATTGCCTTAGAACGTTCTATCTCTTAGACCGCTCTGACATGCTGCAAACGGAGTCCGTATAGAGGCGTGCGACATTGTCAATTCCGTCGGTCCTTATTACCCTGCACCCGGTGAGTGCGTAGTTTGCCCCTTCCAAGTTTACAGTTTTGTAGGGTTGGGGCTGATTTTATGAATACATTCAGAATCATCCATCGGGCTGATGATATGGATCAAAATGGATCCTTCAGATCTTCGGATTACAGAGCTACTGGACAACACCCTTACATGTCATATCCCTCGAAAATGAATAGAAGAATCAGTTTGAACGCTTTCGTTTCTAGAGTCCAGAATCACTGGAACCATCTTCCAAAGGAAGTTGTATGTTTTGATAATTTTGTACAATTTAAGGACCCATTACCTAGCAGTGACTTTTACCAGCACAAATATAAGGATCCCAGGCTTAGTTCTGAAATATAAGGTGTTAATTTTTGTTTGTTGGATTAGTATTTGATTGTATTAGTTACTCCAAATGCTCAATTATTTGTATTTATGAGCGACAAGTGAAAGCTTGTTGTGGTAACAAAAATAATAATAAATAAATAATAAAAGTTGCTTCAAGGTGTTTTCAGAGATGTTTCTCCTCCTTTTAAAAAGTTGTTCATGTGTTTGTTGCTGTATATATTCCTGCGTTTGTTCATTTGCTCCTTTCCCTCTGTGTTGCTTTCTTTTGTGTTCCTATGTTTTCTCCTGTTTTGTTTCCAGTAGGATTCACAAGGTTCATAAATTTATAATTATTTGATACATTTTGCCATTTTTACATCGGCGCATTTCTTTTAATTTAAACATATTATAAACCACAGAAATACTAAAAGAAAAAAGAAAACTATATATATATATATATATATATATATATATATAAAATGAAGAGCATAAAATGAAATTAAGAGCAAAGACAAGCGCGTTTAGATGATAAGCGACATCGAGAATCTGAGCGAGTCAAAATAAAAATGAAGTGCAAAGACACGAGCGGATAGAAGACAAGAGACAACGAATATATATAAAATGAAGAGTCAAAAATGAAAATGAAGAGCAAAGACAAGCGCGGTTAGAAGACAAGCGACATCGAGAATCTGAGCGAGTCAAAAATAAAAATGAAGAGCAAAAACACGGGCGGTTAGAAGACAAGAGACAACAAAAATCAGAACGTGTCAAACATCAGAATGAAAAAGAAAAAAAAATATTAGGTTAGAAGAACGACGGCATCGTAATCTTCGACACCAACAACGTGTGGCACAAAACCAAGTACATATGAACAAAATTGCCATGAACTCAGTAAGTGTTACATATAAGTTAGTGGGACCTTTAAACATTGCTTGTATTCACTGTAGAGTCCTCCATTTTCCCGGGGAAAGAGTAGCAAACAAAGGTAATTCATTTCGAGATTGCTGCTTGCATGGTCGAATTGCATTGTCACTACCACAATTTCCAAATGAATTGGTTTGCCATTTTTAAGACGTCACTTGCACTCTGAAGAATTCGATAAACATATTCGAGACTTGAATATGATACTTAGTACTAATATGATAGATTTGTCTGGTAAATCACTTAGTAATATGATACTTTTTAGACTGAGATATGCCGTAGACAAAGTTTTAAGAGAAGAACAGTGCGGTGTTAGAAAAGATAGAGGATGTGTCGACCAAATTTTCACTCTTAGGTTAATAAGTGAGAAGTGCCTGAGTTATCAAACAACTTTGGTCCTCAGTTTTATAGATTATGAGCAAGCGTTCGATTCTGTTGATAGAAAAGCTTTAGTAAATGTTTTATCCTTGTATGGTATACCAGACAAATACATTAAAGTGATTAGTGCTATGTATGCGAATAACACTGCTGCGGTTAAGGTAGGAAATGAGGTTAGCAGCTGGTTTTGTATTAAATCAGGAGTTAAGCAGGGTTGTGTTCTATCCCCCTTTGTATGGATTATTTTGATGGACTCTGTTTTAAGGAGCACAGGAAAGTCAATGGGAGACCACGGAATCAAATGGGGAGGAAAAAATCTCCTGAACTTAGATTATGCTGACGATTTACGCATCCTAGATGAAAGTGTGAGCAAAATGAATGAATTTTTAGAGGTTTTGCGAGTTCAGGGTGCTAGAATTGGTTTGAAAATTAATGTTAGGAAGACTGAGTCACTAAGGCTAGGAATAAGTGAAGATGAAAAGGTGACGTTGGGTAATGAAAAGATTGATCAGGTGGGTAGCTTCACTTACCTTGATAGTATTATTAGTAAAGATGGTGGGAGCAGTGAAGATGTTAAATATAGAATAGCCAAGGCTCAGGGTGTTTTTTCACAGTTAAAAAAGTCTGGAAGAATAGGAAGATGAGTCTGCAAACCAAGATTAGAATATTAGAAGCTACAGTGATGACAGTGGTCAAATATGGCTCTGAAGCATGGACGCTCCGAAAAGCGGATGAAGATTTGCTAGATGTTTTCCAGAGAAATTGCTTAAGGATTGTTCTGGGTACCCGGCTGACTGACCGTATTTCAAACAATAGGCTATACGAAAAATGTGGTTCAATACCGCTCTCTAGGGCTATAATGAAAGAAAGGTTGAGATGGCTAGGGCACTTTGCGGGGATGAAGAATGACATAGTGCCGAAGATTTTTTTTTGGCCAACCACCTAGGACTAAACGGAAAGCAGGGTGTCCTCGTCTGGGGTGGGAGGACGTCATAAAGATAGATTTAAAAGACATGGGAACTTCGTGGGCGGGTGTAAAAAGGGAGGCTTTGAACAGATTGGGATGGAGGAGGAATGTGCGTAGTTTTGTTGGCCTCAGACGGCTCGGTGCTGCGGTGAGTTGTGAGTAGTAGTAGTAGTAGACTTGAACTCGTGTTTTTCTCCAGCTTCATTCAACGTAAGCGATGATCAAACCATAAATAGTCATAATATATTTAGCTTTAAAGTAGCTGGACAAATTTATAACAAAATAAATTTAGCGGCACATCCGTCACAAGGCACTGAATGTGATTTTGAGCCACCTTCATATGGCCAAATGTACTTTTTACACCCCAATGAAGCTGTTGAGTAACGCCTTGCACATCCTTTAAATTATGGGATCTCTCGCAATCTAATGAATTTCTTGGAAGAAATACTGCGAGACACAAATGACTATGCCAAACGTTATGAAAAAATACGAGAAGTGGAGGATGATGCAAATCAGCTTGCTGCTTCACTGGAACAACAGCCTCCAAACGTGCAGCTCATTTTTACTGTGTCAGATGGTGTCGATTATTGACGGTTCAACCTTCCTGCATGTAATGAAGTATGCGCTGTATTTACTCTTAATACTGACCATAGTTTTCCACCAAATGAAATGGTTGTAAAACAATGTGGCAAAAATATTGTCATTTTTAAAAATACCGACCATCGTGTACAGCCCTTTACCTACCCAATGTTTTATCCAGCTGGAACTTCAGAATGGTCAAGGGGTATACTACTTTAAACACCTCAAGTAAGTCGTCCACATATAATGCCGCTTGAATTAGCGAGGTATCTTATCGCTTTTTGACCTGAACATGCCAAAAGCCTTACTGTGCTTACAAGCTGTAACAAAAAGCCTTACAAGCTGTAACACCCGACCTGCGTCGGATTGGTTTTAATGCTTTACATTTTGATTACTTTTCCAACAGTACCTCTTCGATACCGATATTCGTGTTGAGCGTGATCGTATTGACTGGATAAAATTATACCAGAAAACTATTATGGCTGAAAACTACGCAGGTGTTACACGAATTCTCAAGGACTTGGCCTCGAAACAGAATGTATTCGTTGGCGAAAAAGTGATACTACCGTCAACATTAATCGGATATACACGCTACTTTGCTAAACATTTTGAAGACGCCTTGGCTATTGTTCGTCACCTTGGACCCCCATATTTCTTTATAACTGTGACTTGCAATCCTGATTGGCCTGAATTTAAGAAGCAGTAAGTATAGTATTTGATGATAACTTTATCATAGAACAGTCTCCTCAAGACCGCCCTGGTCTCATTATTCGAATTGCAAAACTGAAATTCGGCGATTTCAAATTACATATTATAATATTACATATTATATTACATTGTTTCCCTTATCACATATTATTAATATGTGATAAGGGACACATATTTGGAAAAGCGGCAGCATATGTGTAAACGATTGAATTTCAAAAAACGTGGACTACCACATATGCATTTGCTATTGATCATGAGTCTCCAGGATCGAATCCATAATCCAGTTGAAATTAATGATCTTATTTCAGCTGAAATTCCGAATTCCAACGATCCATTAATAAGAGAATTAGTCTTAAAGTGGATGATTCATAATCCGTGTGGGGATTTAAGTCTAAATGCGAGTTGCATGATCAATAAAAATAGAAAATTCCACTGCCGTTTCGGTTTTCCAAAGCAATACAATTCAGTCACGTCTCTAGCGGACGCTGAAAAACCGAAGTATAGGCGCGGTTATGATCCCAAATTAGACGAAATGAACAGAGAAGAATTTTCATATGACCGTGTTGTTTATCGAAAAGATTCTAATAATCGCCGAATTACTCGTGATAATCGTCATGTCGCCACATATAACCCTCATGTTTAAAAATTTTCAATGTCATGTAAATGTCGAATATGTTGGACATATAGGTCCGGCAAAATATCTATATAAATACATCTACAAGGGACGGGATTGTTCTTCAATAAAGATTGTCGAAAATAAACGGTGCTTGGTTTACAATGAAGCTGAAACATATATAGAAGGACGCTGCATTACACCAACTGAAGCATGGTGGCGACATTTGGTTATGATATCATAGGCAGCGCAATCGCACTGCCTAAGTAAAGAACGATGTTGGCACAATGTATTGTTTTTTTTCATACCAGGGCACTTCCTATAGAAGGAGTTGTCGTAGAAACCTCGAAAAGGGCTCATTCGATTGGACATTGGAGTGGCTTGTGCCCTTTTTAATTGTCGAAAGTGATTGGAAGGCAACTAGCCCCCCTCCCCCTGCCCATTCATCCCCCCAACACAATCAATCAAAATTTTGAGATAGCCATTTTGTTCAGCGTTGTTGATTTACAGATAGAAAATATGTTTTTGAGGAGGACAACCCCCCATAACCCTCAGGGCAAGGGTTTTAAGTTATGCCCTGCGGGCATATAAGAACGATGTTGGCACAGTGTATTATGTAATATTTTTTTCTTTAAGAGCAGGGCACTTCGTATCGAAGAAGTTGTCGTAGAAACTTCGAATAGGGCTCATTCAATTGAAAATTGGAGTTGCTTGTGCCCTTTTTAATATTCGAAAGGGATTGGAAGGCAACTAACACCTCTTCCACGCCCACCATTTCCTGAAACACATTCAATCAAAATTTTGAGATAGCGATTTTGTTCAGCATAGTTGATTTCCAGATAGAATTTATGGTTTTGAGGAGGACACTCCCCCACAGCCTTCAGGGCAAGGGTTGTAAGTTATGCCCCGGGGGCATATAAGGCTTTTATAGAAGGCGTTGTCGTAGAAACTTTAAAAAAGGCTCATTCAATTGAAAATTCAAAGGGCTAGTGCCTTTATTAATAGTCGAAAGTAATTAGAGGGCAACTATCCCCATCTCACGCCTACCTTTTCCCCAATCACACCCAATCAAAATTTTGAAATAGCCATTTTATTCAACGTAGTTTTAAGTTCTGGAAATTAGGTCTTTGAGGATGACAACCCCCCCCCCCCAGCCCTCAGGGACAGGGGCATAAGGTTTGCACGTGGGATAATTACGGTATATGTTGAAAGTGTTGTCATAAAAAATTTAAAAACGGTTCTTTTGATTGGAAATTGAAATGGTTATTGCCCTTTTTAATAGTCAAAAGGAATTGGAAGGCAAGTAACATCCCTTCCACGCCCACCATTTCCCCAAACATATCCAATCAAAATTTTGAGATAGCCATTTTGTTCCACGCAGTTTAAAGTTCAGGAAATTATACATTTGAGCAGGAAACTCCCCCTACAGCCTTCAGGGTAAGGGTTAGAAATTATGTCCTGGGGGCATATAAGTTTTTATTGAAAACTTTGTCGTAGAAACATCAAAAGCGGCTCATTCGATTGGAAATTCAAAGGTCTAGTGCCCTTTTTAATAGTCGAAAGTGATTTGAGGGTAATAAACCCCCTCTCATGACCATCTTTTCCCCAAACACATCCAAGCAAAACGTTTACATAGTCATTTTGTTCAGCGTAGTTTATTTCCAGATAGAAATTATGTTTTTGAGGAGGACACTCCCCCACAGCCCTCAGGGTTAGGGTTGTAAGTTATGCCCTGGGGGCATATAAGGTTTTCATAGAACACGTTGTCGTAGAAACTTCTAAAAGGGCTCATTTGATTGGAAATTGAAAGGGCTAGTGCCCTTTTTAATAGTCAAAAGTGATTGGAAGGCAACTAACATCCCTTCCACGCCCACCATTTCCCCAAACATATCCAATCAAAATTTTGAGATAGCCATTTTGTTCCACGCAGTTTAAAGTTCAGGAAATTATACCTTTGAGCAGGACATTCCTCCCAAAGTCTTCAGGGCAAGGGTTATAAATTATGGGTATATAAGTCCTGGGAGCATATAAGTTTTTATTGAAATCTTTGTCGTAGAAACTTCAAAAATGGCTCATTCGATTGGAAATTCAAAGGTCTAGGGCCCTTTTTAATAGTCGAAAGTGATTTGAGGGCAACTATCCCCCCTCGCTCGCCCACCTTTTCCCCAAACACATCCAATTAAAATGTTTAGATAGCCGTTTTGTTCAGCGTAGTTGATTTCCAGATAGAAATTATGTTTTTGAGGAGTACACTCCCCCACAGCCCTTAGGGTTAGGGTTGTAAGTTATGCCCTGGGGGCATATAAGGTTTTCATAGAACACGTTGTCGTAGAAACTTCAAAAAGGGCTCATTCGATTGGAAATTGAAATGGCTAGTGCCCTTTTAAATGGTCAAAAGTGATTGGAAGGCAACTAACATCCCTTCCACGCCCACCATTTCCCCAAACATATCCAATCAAAATTTTGAGATAGCCATTTTGTTCCACGCAGTTTAAAGTTCAGGAAATTATACCTTTGAGCATTACACTTCCCCCACAATCTTCAGGCCAAGGGTTATAAGTTATGCCCATGGGGCATATAAGGTTTTAATTGAACTCTTTGTTATGGAAACTGGGAAAGGAGCCTAAGCAATTAAATTTTCTAAGGAATAGTGCCCTTTTTTATATTAGAAGTAATTGTATTTCAAGTAACTCCCTTCTCGTACACCCTACTTCCCCTAACACAACCAATCAATATGTTCAGATAGCCATTTTGTTCAACGCAGTTGAAAGTTCCACAACCCTCCCCCCACAACCCTCAGGGCAAGGGTTGTAAGTTATGTCCTGGGGGCATGTAAGGTTTTTATAGAAAGCGATGTTGTAGAAACATAAAAAAGGATCCTTCAATTGGAAATTGAAAGGACTAGTGCCTTTTTAATAGTCGAATGTGATTGAAGGGCAACTAACCCCCCTCTCAACCCCACCATTTCCCCAAACACATCCAATCAAAATTTTGAGATATCCATTGTGTTGAACGTAATTAAAAGTTCTAGAAGTTATGCCTCTTAGGATGGAAGCCCCCTCATAGCCCTCAGTGCTAGGGTTGTAAGTTATGCCCTGGTGGCATATAAGGTTGTTATAGAAAGTTATTGTAAAAATTTCAAAGAGGACTCATTTGGTTGGAAATTGAAATTGCCCTTTTTAATAGTTGAAAGGGAGTGGAGGATAATTGACCCCCCTCCCACACCAACAATTTCCCAAAACACATTCAATCAAGGTTTACAGATAGCCATTTTGTTCAACGTAATTGAAAGTTCTGGAAATTATGTATTTAAGAATGACAAACCCCCGAGAGCCCTCTAGGGCAAAGGTTGTAAGTTATGCCCTGGGGGCATATAAGATTTTTATAGTTAGAGTTATCGTAAAAACTTCAAAAGGGGCTCATTCAATTGGGAATTGAGAGGGCTAGTGCCCTTTTTAATAGTCGAAAGTGATTGGAGGGTAACTAACCACCCTCTCACGCGCACCATTCTCCTAAACACATCCAATGAAAATTTTCAGATAGCCATTGTTTTCAACATAGTAGAAAGTTCTGGATATTAGGTGCAGCCCTCAGGACAAGGGTTGTAAGTTATGCCCTGAGGGCATATAAAGTTTTTATTTAAAGCGTTGTCGTAGAAACTTCAAAAGGGCTCATTTAATTGGAAATTGAAAGGGCTAGTGCCCTTTTTCATAGTCGAAAGTGATTGGAAGACAACTAACCCTCCTCTCACGCCCACCATTTTCCCAAACATATCCAATCAAAAGTTTGAGATAGCCATTTTGTTTAAAGTAGTTAAAAGTTCTGGAAATTATGTCTTAGAGGATGACAACCACCCTCACAACCCTTAGGGTAAAGGTTGTAAGTTATGCCCTGGGGGCGTATAAGGTGTTTATAGAAAGTGTTATCGTAGAAACGCAAAAAGGGCTCATTCGATATAGAAATCGAAAGTCCTAGTGCCCTTTTTAATAGTCGAAAGTGATTGGAAGGCTTGAAATTTTTATACTAAGGATCGATATGAGTATGATGTATGATTTTGTTTTTGTTGTTGTTTAGACCAGGGCACTTCGTACCGAAGGACTTGTCGTAGGAACTTCGAAAAGGACCCATTTGATTGAAAATAGAAAGGGCCGATGCCCTTTTTAATAGTCGAAAGAGACTGGAGGGCAACTAATCCTCCTCCCACGCCCACCCTCCCATTTGCCATTATGTTTAAAAACTAAATGTTGCCTTCAGATTAAATTAAAATGCATTGTATTAATGCTAATTCCCAATAAGGCATCTCAGCAGTATTCCAAGAACGACTGACGGTATTATTCAAACTTTCTACCTACTTCTGCTCTTAAAATTTAACCAAGTCAAAATAGCGTAACCGTAGGCAATCTAGCAAAAAAAGTAAGCAGATTTTTTTGCGAATGGTATCAAGTTTTCCATTTCAGGTCAACTAGAGGAGGTATGAAACGAAATTAAACACTACTATTTGTGTCCAGATTTTTAAAGGGGTGTGTGTTGTTAAAAATTGCTAAACAAATTTCTCCAGCATAAAAATAGCAGACCAAACTATAAAGTCTAAAAAAAACAAACAGATTTAAAGTATTATTTTCTTCTTCCCTGAAAAGACAATGTCAATATAAAACGAACAGAAATTAATTAAAAAAAATTTTCAACAAAAAAAATTTTACAAAGAAAAGTATAGAACTCCATGAAACAAAAAATGAGCAAAAATAAAATCAAATAATCTACGAAGCGTGAAACTACCGCAAATCAGCATCGATAACTAAATGAAACCCAAAACGAGCAGAAATTACAATAAATAACCGAGTCAAACTCAAAACGAGCAGAAATTAACATAACTTGTGCTCAAAACCCCTATGCCTTCCCAAGGCCAGAAATAATTTGTACTTTACTGAAAAAAAATACAAATGAATGTGCATTGTCAGTTTAATATACACATACAGACATTTAGTAATCAAAATGTTAATATTATTTGATTTATTAAAGTTATAGAAGTAAAAACATTTATATTTTTTTTCAGTAAAGTGCAAATTGTTGGAAGCGTATTTTCAAAACAACAAGGCGTTAAAATAAATGAAAAACCAGGAATTTCTCTATTATTGGGAAATGCCTGAGCACTATAAATGGAATGGAAAAACCAGTATATGGGAGCAAAGAATTCGTGGATTGCTCGTCATTAGACGAATTTACAATGTAAACTTTGGTGCTCATCCCGAGTGCTTCTATTTGCGATTACTTTTGTATCATGTCAAGAATGCAACAAGTTTTGAAGATCTGAAACAGTTGAAAACATTGTTTATTCCACATACAAAAAAGCATGCCCGGCTCATGGCCTTGAATTTGACGATAAACAGTGGTTCGACGCCCTAGAAGAATCGGCACTGTCCAAAATGCCTTCTGTAATGCGAATACTCTTCGCACAGATTCTTGCTTTTGGTAATCCTGCAGATCAAAAAGCTCTTTGGGAAAAGTTCAAAAATCAGTTGGTAGAGGATTTCATTCGGCATGCGCGACGAAATAATGTATCCGAAGATCTTGCAGTAAAGCGTGCTTATCACATTACTATATCCAAGTTAAATACGATGGCATTAGAAGGTCCAAATTTTAGTTTTGGGGTGGAACGACATGGTATGGACAACATTGAGACTAATAAAAATGACAAAAACTTGGAATTTATAAATTCTAGTAAGTCAGCTGCAACTGGAGATAGTATATATCACCTTCTGCAAGGTAAACCGCCTGAAATTGTTGACAATATTTTACAGGCTGTCAATTATCCTTATTATTTTGGGAAAAAATGTTTTTTCATAGATGGAATAGGCGGCACCGGTAAAACATTTGTTTATAAAACCTTGTGCCACATTCTGTGTAGAAAAAATTACAAAGTAAAATGTATGGCTTATATAGGAATAGCAGCAGCTATATTGCCATTTGAAAACAACACACAAGACTTTTGGCTTGAAAGTTCCACTTTCCCCAGATTGTGTTTCCTGTATGAGATCTGGTCCAAGCAAAGGTTTAGAATTAGCTCAAGTAGATGTTTTCCTACCTGACAAAGCACCCATGCTTCCCAAGTATGACTTAATAGATATAGATCCGTTGTTGCGGTCCATTGCAAATCCAAACTTGCAATTTGGTGGGAAAATTCTAGTTGCTGGAGGTGATTTCCGACAGTGTTTACCAGTTCAACCCCGAAGTAACCGCAGTAAAATACTCGATTTATCAATAAAAAAAAGTCAACTTTGGAAATATTTCAAACGTATTCCCTTTGAGAAAAATATGCGGGTCGATCCTGAACAGGGAGCATTTGCAAAGTACATCCTTGAACTGGGAAATGAAAATCTTCCTAAAAATGAACTTTATGAAATAGAATTACCGGAAGACATAACTTCCAGTGGCAGTTTATTTGAGGAGGTATTTGGAGAATTTTTGCCTAAATAAAGTTTCAATTTAATGGAGGATCGTGTTATTTTAGCTTCAATCAAAAAAGAAGTTAGTAGAATAAATGCGAAAATTGTCGATCACCTCCCAGGACAAAACAAATCATATAGAGGTTACGATTCTGTAAAAGATAAAGAAAAAGGAGGAATTGAATTTACTCCGGAATTTCTCAATTCAATTGAAACAGCAGATTTACCACCGCATGACTTAAAATAAAGAAAAATATGATATTTATGCTTTTGCGTAACTTGGATGTTTCAATAAAGGATGCGTAATGGGACCCGCCTTATTGATACTGAATTATGTAACAACATATTTAAGGCGAATATAATTACTGAGGAAAAATCAGGAAAAGCAGTTCACATATATCGAGTTACAGTGAACTCTAGTAAAGACCAACTTGGATGTACTGTTCAACGACATCAATTTCCACTTTAAGCCGCATTTACCATGACTATATAAGGCGTAAAGCCAAACTTTTAAATTTGGTGGTGTCAACCTTAGTTCTCCTGTTTTTAATCATGGTATGTTATACGTGGCTTTTTCTCGTGTTAAAAGACAACGTAGCTCAAAGGTCCTTCTCCCCCCCCCCCCCTCCAAAAAAATGAACGAGGATCATATAATGAAGTGTGGAAGGAAGCCCTAACAACTGCCAACAAAACGTCTTATTGTTAGAGTTATGTTTCTTTTTTTTAATTAATTATAAGATTAATAATTATAATATATATTAACATCATTGACATTTCAGGTCACAAGAACGATTGAAACAGGTTGTCACTTTGGGGAAAATTTTCTTATTTTTCCCAGGGTGGTTGTAACGAATCTTTGGTGATATTATGGCATCAAGAAGAGGTGACGTCATGACATCAAGAAAAGGTTTAAATTGTCTGCGGTTACAAGAATAGCGAAAATGAGAATCCATATATAGAAGCCTGCCGCATCTCAAGTGCCGAGGCCCGAAACTGCAAGCAAAAATATAGTAACCCTCCATCAACTCAAAATAAAAAATTTAACCTAAAACCAAAATGGAGATATAGGATAGAGATTAAAGCAAGAGGAGAGAAAGAGAACAGTATGCAAGGCGTAAAAGCAACAGTAAATTAGATAAAATAAAACAGAAAATTTACAGGATTTTAATTCATATGAACACTATCTGGAATGGAATTTCAAAGTAAAATGGAAGGGACACACTGGCCAAATTTAAAGCTGCCGAGACTGACTGGCAACTTCAGTGGAAACGCAACAAATTTACCCACAATTATTGGAGGTGATGAAAGGTTAAACCAGCGTTTCCCATATTGGGAGGCGCGCCTCCCTAGGGAGGCAGAGACTAGTCTCAGGGGAGGCACGAATGTTAGCCAGGATTCATAAAAAGTGCACGTGCAACTGATACAATAAATGACACAAAGATACGTATTAACTACTATGCTGCTGATGCTAAACTTTTCGGTAGCAAACATTACGGTTCAAAAATATACCCAGTAAGGACTATATTTGCTTAGAAATAATGCAATCACGCAGAGACAATACAATACAATTACGTACGCGCATAAGACTCTATGTGCATAGCAATAACTCTCCAAAAATATATGAAATATCGACTTCAGTTTACTATAAAGTGGAAAAACCAATGTGTTTGTTATGTTCGAAAGTTTTGGCTGCTGATAGTAAGAGACTTGAAAATTAAATTCTCAATATCATTATAAAGTCCCAAGAATTTTCTTTAAAGAAAATCAGATGAGTTCACTAAACAAAAGCTGATGTTCAAAAATAGCTTATATTCCATCTTTAGCGTTACTAGCATCGTACTTAGTACTTTACAGGATTGTGGTGTAAAAAATCGCATACATTAGAAGAAACATTAATTTCCCAGCAGCTATTGATATGGTCAAAACAATGGAGAATCATATGCCAAACAGTTGTGACAAACGCCTCTTGCTAATAACACTATTAGCTGAAGAATTGATGATATATCTGACAATCTTTGCGATCAAGTAGTCTCTCGGATGCGCCCTTTAAAATTCGCCTAACTAGTAGATGAAGCAACCAATGTAGCTAAAGATGCACATTTAAAAGGATATGTTTGATATAAAGAAGAGAATGATGTAACTGAAGATATATCATTTTGCAAACCCATTCATGGCAAGGCCACATCTAGTGAAATTTTTAATATGAATTTTGTTATGAGAATGGCATATCGTGGGATAATTGCATTGGGCTTTCTGCACATGTAGCACAATCAAAGTCAGGACACAAAACTGGCCTTATATCATTAAAAGGAAAGCGCACAATGTTCTTTGGGCCCACTGCATGCTCCACGGAACGGCTCTTGCATAAGAAAACATGAGTTGGGAACTTAACTGCGTTTTTACAAAAATAACAAAAGTTGCAACTACATAAAAAAAAACTGCCCATTAAAAGTTAGACTCTGTAAAGATAAGGAAGCTGCTTAAACCTGACTTTTGAATCATTGTAAAGCGTCCAGGCTATCTTGCGCATAACTGACTTAGAGGGTACTTGAACTCAAAGAAGAGATTGCAGTTTTTCTTGAAGAAAATTATAATGAGGATGCAAATTTGTTTAGGGTTAGGCCTATAGTTACACTTATTTATTTGGTGGAAATTATTCGAAAATTTAATGTTTTGAATAATCAATACAAGGGCCACAAATACATTTATGATTAAAAAAATATGCTAGATGCATTCATTTGGAAAAATTGGTTTGACATCTTTCAACTTTTAAATGAAGGCACAAAACTGAATATAGAAGCAAACAAAATTTATTTTTTGAACACTTGGATGATTTGTTAATTCATTTTTCAAATTATTTTGATGATCTTGATTCTACATAATATTCATGGATACAGAATCTATTTACTAACAAAGAAGATGACAAAATGGAATTAACAAATATTGAGAAGAAAACTCGATTGAACTACCTTGTTATATTTTTTTAAAACAAAAATTTGAGAACGTATCTCTGATTCGCTTTTGGTTGGAATTATAAGTATTGGTTGGAATTATAGGTTGGAATTATAGGAATTATAGGCAATTTTGGTTGGAATTATAAGAGTAAGAGTGAATTATAAATCTTTAAAAGTGTTGCTCCTGTTTGCAATATCTTTTATATGTGAAACAGGATTTTCTGGATTAGCTGCAATAAAATCGAAATATCGTACTCGGCTTGGGTTGCAGAAAAGGAATCTAGTGTCAATATGCCATCAATGACACCAAGATTTGATAAACTTTGTGCTAATAGGCAAGTAGATCCATCATAAACAACAATGATGAAAAACTTTTGTTTGTTTTTTTCTTTTGTAGGCTATATGAGTTTATCTTAATACATTTTCTATTACTAATTTTTGTACTCACTTGTTAAGGCGACCACACCAAAGAAGTGAAGTTAGGTTAATCCCAATGAAATATACCAAAATATGATGAATAAATTAGGTAAATCTGTTGTGTCACAAATGCCTAGCTCTTGTTCACACCAAGCCACAGATGACAGTTCCTAAGCCCAGCAATAAATGAAACAAAACGTAGTAACAAATGGTATTTTACTAATAGCAAACCACGTATCACAAAACAAATCGACTTTCTTCAAAAATGGCCTAGTTTCACACTTCCAAAAAAGGGTCCTTCTAAAAAGAGAATAAAGTCATGTTGTGTACATTGACGCACTTTTGTTTTAGGCAACACCCCCTTATTCTGGAAAAGTCAAGTCTTTATTCTTCATTTTTCATCTCAAGTCTTCATTTGAACATCCATGGTCAGACACTTTCCACTATTAGTACACATTACAAACTAAATGAGTTTTCTGGCTATGTTTAAAACAGGTTTTGAAGTGTGGCCGCTATAACACGTAAGTAACCTATTTTTTGTGTTCAAACTATTTTGTAAAATGGAAGGGAGGTGCCATATAATCAAATATTTTTAAGGAAGCCGTGAGAAAATAAAGCTTGGAAACCACTGGGTTAAACAATAAAAACACAAGAAAGAAAGGTTAAGATGGCTAAGTCATGTTTCTTGGATGAAAAACGACAGATTGCCCAAAACTGTGCTTTCTGGCCATCCATCAGGGGGCTAAATGAAAAGCAGGTCATCTCAAAAGCCTGGGAATAGGTCACAAGAGAGGACTTAAATCGAAACTTCATTGGAGGGGTAAAGAGTGAAGCTTCGAATGGATTGATGTGGAAGAAGAGCGCACACAGAGGGATTGGCCTTAGTGCTACATATAGTGCTGCATTATACATGCTACATTAGTGCTACAATTAGCAATTCATAGAAGTGGTACAGTTTGGACATCATTAAATATAACAAGTTAGGCAGTACACATAGTTTCTGAAATGACAATCCCTGCTAAAAAAAAATCTTGTAGAAAGTACATTGTGAAGTCATGATTGAAATGTTCAGTCATATATATATATATATTATATGAGGTATGTTCAGAAAGTAAGTTCTAATTTTTAATTTAACAAAAAAGTGAAAATAAAGCAACAAAATTTATTTTACAAAAAAATACAGCCCATATACTGTTTTTCGATTACCTCCCAGTTCCCACAACTTTCCAGGCATTTATCATAAGCATCAATATTCTATGAAGAGGGTCTACAAAGACTTGTACAATGATATGATAAATGCCTGGAAAAATTGTGGGGGTGGTCTCAACAAATGGTGTAAGGGTTGTAATTTTTGTAAAAAAAAAAATTGTTTCTTTATTTGTACTTGTTTTTTTATTTATTTATTAAAAGACAGAACTGACTTTCCATACATATCTTGTATATATGTTCTTAATCTTACAATCCTAAGTATAGATTACGAGCAAGTGTTACAGCTGAGTTCTCATCTAGCCTATAGTAACATCATATGGTGGTATAGAAGCATACATGGGGCTCCCAATCAAAGACTTGGAGAATTTCGTAAATTCCAATTAAAAATTGAATTACATGAAAATTTAATCCAATTTTGCCTTGCTTTAAAAATAATACTTGACAGTGTAATTTATTTGAGGGCTGAAAAAATTTTCTTGATTCCAATCCTGACCCTGGTTCCAGGAAAATCCCTAATTTTCTCAATCCTAAATTATAATTAGCAGTCCCATCACTTCTAAAAAGTCTCTTGCTTATTTAAATCCTCTTCTTTTTTTCTTTCATGTTAATCTTTATCAAGATAACCCTTTGGTTTTTAGTTTTTAAATATAATAAATATATAAAAAATAGCTTTCACTATACCTGCAAAGCTGAGTATTCATCTCCTTTTTGCATAAATTTCTTGAATTTGGCAGATATATTGCCCATCTTTACAAATCTTTATTTCATAGTATTATATTTTGAAATTCTGTGACAAAGGTGGCTTCAAATAACATCTAATCTTCCCTGGAATAGAAATTTCGTTAAAAAAAAAATAATGAAGATTCAGACAACAAGCTATTCAGTGGATGTTCTGTAAAACAGTAATTAGCACCCAAGATGGCAGCCATGGGTGCTAGGAACTTCAAAAATTTGATGAAAATTATAGAAAATATTGTCAAAATTGAGCTTCTGATAATTTAAAAGAAAAATACACTCAAGATGTCCCAAAATGACAATCAGTTTCACACAAAAATGAAAGCAAAATGAAAGGATGGTCTATTAATGGTCTATTAAAAAATATTAGTTTAATTCTAGTGTTCATAGCATTGGGGGCGGATCCAGTGAGGCCAGTTTATTAGGACATTTTTCTATAAGACTTGATTTAGACATATCAAAAGTCTCTCGAATGTGATATGCATGAGGGGAACCTGCTCTATTTTGGACGGCGTATGCAGAGTCGCATTCATAATACAAGGTTGATTCATTATGTACATTCACTAAAAGTTTATTATCTTTCAGGAAAATTGAATATTCCCAGTCCGTTTGATACAACACATCCAGGCCTTCTTCCTGGGATGTCTGATCCAAGATTCCCTTCACTACCTGGGTTTTATCTCCCTGCCCTCCAATCACTTTTGACTAATATAAAGGGTGCTAGTATAAGACTTTTGAGATAGTCATTTAGTCCTACATAGTTGATTTCCAGATAGAAATTATGTTTTTGAGGAGGACACTCCCCTCACAGCCCTCAGGGCAAGGGTTGTAAGGTATGCCCTGGGAGCATATGAGCTTTTTATAGAAAGCAATGTCGTAGAAACTTCAAAAAGGGCTCATTTGATTGGAAATTGAAAGGGCTAGTGCCCTTTTTAATAGTCGAAAGTGATTGAACGGCAAATAACCCCCCTCTTACGCCCACCTTTTCCCCAAACACATCCAATCAAAATTTTGAGATAGCCATTTTGTTCAACTTGATTGAAAATTTTGGAAAATAGGACTTTGAGGATGACAAACCCCCTACAGCCCTCAGGGAAAGGGTTGTAAGTCATACCCCAGGGGCATATAAGGTTTTTATAAAAAGTGTTGTCATAGAAACTTCAAAAAGGGCTCATTTGATTGGAAATTTAAATGGATAGCATCCTTTTTAATAGTCAAAAGTGATTGGAAAGCAACTAACATCCCTTCCACACCTACCATTTCCCCAAACACATCCAATCAAGATTTTGAGACAGCCATTTTGTTCAACATAGTTGAAAGTTCTGGAAATTATATCTTTGAGCAGGAAACTTCCCAAAAAAATTTTCAGGGCAAGGGTCATGGTTCTTATGGAAGGAATGCTTGTATAAACTTCAGAGAGGGCTCATTTGATTGGAAATTGAAAGTTCTAGTTCACTTTTTAAGCATCAAAAGATATCAGAGGGTAACCAGCCCCCCCCCCCATGCCCTTTTTTCCCAAATACATTGAATAAAAATTTTGAGATAGCTATTTTGTTAAAAATAGTTCAAAGATCATATAGCAGAAACTCCGGTGTTGAGACAACCCCCCAGGGCATGGAGGCAGGCATTGTAAATTACGCCCTGGGGGCATATATGGTTCTTATGGAAGGGATGCTCGAATAAACTTCAAAGAGGGCTCATTTGATTGGAAATTGAAAGTTGTAGTTCAGCTTTTAAGATTAAAAAGAGATTGGAGGGCAACTAGCCCCCCCCCTATGCCCTTTTTTTCCCGAATGCATCCAATAAAAGTTTTGAGATAGCCGTTAAGTTAAAAATTGTTCAAAAGTCAGATAAAAACTCAGGTTTCGACACAACCACCTAGGGCCCATGGGGGGCAGGCGTTGTAAGTCATGCCCTGGGGCGTATATGGTTCTTATGAAAGGGATGCTCGTATAAACTTCAAAGAGGGCTCATTTGATTGCAAATTCAAAGTTCGAGTTCACTTTTGAATAATCAGAAGAGATCCAAGGGCAACTAGCCCCCCCCCCCACACCCACACCTTCTTTTTCCAAACCCATCTGATGAAAATTTTGAGATAGACATTTTGTTTTAAAAAATAGTTAAAAGGTTGGATAAAAAAATCTCTGGTGTCAATATAAACCCCAGGGCCCAGGGGAACACGTTCTATGCTATGCCCTAAAGGCATGTATGGTGCTTATGAAAGGGATGCTTGTATAAACTTCATAGAGGGCTTATTTGATTGGAAATTGAAAGTTCTAGTTCACTTTTTAAGAGCAAAGATATTTAAGTGCAACTAGTCCCCCCCCCCACGCCTCTTTTTCCCCCAAACCCATCTGCTACAAATTTTGAGATAGCCAGTTTTTTAAAAATTGTTCAAAAATTAGATAACAAAAACCACAACCCCCCAGCCAACACAACCCCCCAGGGTCCAGGGGGTAGGCATTGTAAGTGTTGTCCTGGGGGCGTATATGGTTCTTATGAAAGGGATGCTCGTATAAACTTCAGAGAGGACTTGTTTGATTGGAAATTGAAAGTTCTAGTTCACTTTTTAAGAGTCAGAAGACATCTGAGGGCAAATAGCCCCCCCACACACCCACCCTTTTCCCCCAAGCCTATCCAATAAAATTTTTAAAATAGCCATTACAGTAAAAATAGTTCAAAGGTCAGTAGAAAAACTCCTGTAATAACCAACCCCCCAGGGCCAGAGGCAGGCGTTGTAAGTAATTAATTTAAAAAACTTTCCAAAAAATAAGTTTTTCAAAAAAAAATAAAGGCCATTTTAAGCTTAAGCTCAGCAGATACCAATTGGCTACCTGTTAAAATTCAAACTCAAAACAACCAGAAATTACTATTAAAGAATAAATGAAACCCAAAACAAACAGAAATTAAATAAACAATCATAACAAAAACATACAGCAGGTAATAAATAAATGAAAAAATAGATTTTAAAGCAAGTAATGCTTAGATTGAATATGAAAATCAAGTTTAAAATCAGAAAAAATATTTTGCTATTGAAGCATAAATGAAACTTAAAACGAACAGAAATTAGATAAAGAATCAATGCAAACAAACATACAATATACATTAATGTAAATGAATAAATAAATCTTAAAACGAATGAAACTTAAATTGAATATGCAAATCAAGCTTGAAACAAACAAAAATCACTACAAACAAGAGTTTGAGCATCACCTCCTTCTCTCACTGTAAAAGTCTAAAACATACTGCATCATTGGCGCTTTACTGAAAACCAATTTTATTACAAATATTTTCTTTTCTACTTAATATTGAAAACAAACATTAAAGCTATAGTACAATTTTGAACTGATGAGCTTTCAGCAATTAATATCATTATGCATCAAAACTGTAAAAACCAAAAGCCTACTGCGTCATTGGCGCTTCATTGAAAACGAATTATATTACAAATATTTTCTTTTCCAGTTCTTGCAAAATTGAAAATAAAAATAAAATTATAGTGAAATAAATTCTTGAACTGATGGATCTTTCAACAATTAATATCATTCTACATCAAATATTCAATATGATGTTGTTTATATTTTCCAAGACTGAATGAGATGCATATAGTTGTTTTTTTTTAATTCATTTTTGTTTGTTTTTGATTGCAAAAATTTTCAAGTTTTTTAAAAATTCCTTATTTCAAAATCAAACTTTAAAAAAAAAAAAATAAAATGTTCATCAAAGTATCAAAACAGGTATCAAAGTAATTATATCAAAGTGAAAAAATGGGCATGTGTCAAACTTGGAGTTTTTATTATCTGACGTTTGAACTATTTTTAACAAAATGGCTAATTCAAAATTTTTATCGGATTGGCTGGTGGAAAAAAGGGCGTGGGGTTTTTTCCGTTTCGATCTCTTTTGAATCTTTAAAAGTGAATTAGAAATTTCAATTTTCAATAAAATGAGCCCTCTCTGAAGTTTATATGAGCATCCCTTCTATAAGAGCCATATATACCCCAGAGTATAACTTACAACGCCTGTCCCTGGGCCCTGGGGGGGGGGGGTGTTGACCCTGGAGCTTTAATAACTGATGTTTGAACTATTTTTAACAAAATAGTCACCTCAAATTTTTCTTGGATGGGTTTATCCATCCAATAAACCCAAAGGCGTGGAGGGTGGGAGGGGCTAGTTTGCCTCTAGTCTTCTTTTACTCTGAGAACATGAACTAGAACTTTCGATTTCCATTCAAATGAGCCCTCTCTGAAGTTTATACAAGCATCCCTTTCATAAGAACCATATATGGCCCCAGGACATACCTGACAATGCCTGCCCCCCCTGGGCCCAGGTGGTTTGTGTCAACACCAGAGTTTTTGTTATCTAATTTTTGAACAATTTTTAAAAAACTGGCTATCTCAAAATTTGTAGCAGATGGGTTTGGGGAAAAAAGGGGTTGGGGTGGGGCTAGGGACCCTCTGATCTCTTTTGACTCTTAAAAACCCAACTAGAACTTTCAATTTCAATTCAAATCAGCCCTCTCTGAAGTTTGTACAAGCATCCCTTCAATAAGAACAATATATGCCCCCAGGGCATAACTTATAATGCCTGCCCCCGGCCCTTTGTGGTTGTTTTGACACTGATTTTTTTTTTTTATCTGACCTTGAACTATTTTTAACACAATAGCTATCTCAAAATTGTTATCAGATTCATTTGGGGGAAAAGGGGCGTGAGGGCATAGTTGCACTCTGATCTCACTTGACTCTTAAAAACTGAACTGGAACTTTCAATTTCCAATCAAATGAGCCCTCTCTGGTTTATACAAGCATCCCTTCCACAATAGCTGTATATGCCCCCCCAGGCATAACTTACAAAGCCTACTGCAGGCCCTGAAGGATTGTGTTGACCCTGGAGTTTTGGTTACATGATCTTTGGACCATTAAAAAAAAAAAACAGCTCTCTCAAAGCTCTTATTGAATGGGTTTGAGGAAAATAGGGTGCAGAGAGGGGGAAACTAGTTGCAGTTAAGAAAGGGGGCAGTATCAAAACTCTTGTTTGTAGTGAAACTATATTTGTCTTGAACAATCTTTGAAAGAACTAATAAATTAAACTGACTATTTGATGTATAATGGTATTAATTGCTGAAAGCTTATCAGTTCAAAATTTTACAATAGTTTAACATTTTACTATAATTATTAATTCATTTATTGTGTGTTTGTTTGCATTGATTGTTTATCTAATTTCTGTTCATTTTAAGTTTTATTTATACTTCAATAGCAAAATATTTCTTTTCATTTTAAGCTTGATTTTCATATTCAATCTAATCATTACTTGCTTTAAGATCTATTTATTCATTAATATTATTGCTTGTATGTTTTTTGCTATGAATGTTTATTTAATTTCTGTTTGTTTTGGGTTTCATTTATTCTTCAATAGTAATTTCTGATTGTTTTGAGTTTGAATTTTAACAGGTATTTATATCTGCTGAGCTTAAGTTTAAAATGGCCTTTGCTTTTCTCTGAAAAACCTATTTTTTGGAAAGATCATTTTAATATCTTCATAAATGATGCTCCTTCCACTATCAGCAGTAAACTAACACTCTATGCTGACAACCTGAAGCTCATTGGACCAGCCTTATCTTGTAAAGATCATGCCCTTCTACAAAATAATCTTGGACTTCTTGATCAATGGGTTGAGGCTTGGCTTCTTAAATTTAATCTTGTTAAGTGCCACTTTGGCAAAATGAACCCTTGTTGCTCTTATTTTCTCTCAGGTCATCCACTTTCCTTTGTAAATACCGAACAAGATCTTGGAACCACTATTGATACTGGATTAAAATTCAGCACTCATGCTAAGAAGTCAGTATCTGGTGCTAATTTAACCATGGGGCTGATTAAGCATACTCTTTCCACTTGTTCCTCTAAAGTCATCATTCTTCTGTATAAGGGACTTGTGCATCCTAAGCTTGAAGTTGGAATGTCTCTAGCCTCCCCTTTTTTTAAAAAAAAAGACATAAAACTGTTGGAAGATGTGCAGAGACATACCAACAAAGTAATATCTGGAATGCAGGAACTTTCCTACCCTGCAAGACTAGCAAAGCTGAAACTCCTAACTTTTGCATACAGGAGAAACAGAGGTGATGCTTTTTAACCTATAGGTCAAGTAGGGCTAATACACTCCTAGCATTATTTCCCACTGTTGGTCCTAACTCAAGAATCAGAGGTCATCAGTTGAAACTTGTTAAGCAGCCTACCCTATACAGAGTCTCAATTCTTTTCATCAAGAATCATCAACAGTTGGAATAAACTCCCTGAAGGATCTGTTACTGCTGAATCTGTCGACATCTTCAAACAAAGACAGGATGCTGAGAGGTCCTCCAGGGATTGTAAACTCAACTGGGAAGATATGAATCAGCACAGTGCACCTGGTCACTAAAGAATACTGAATACAAGTCAAATTGTCAACTCTGGAGCTCTACAAGGAGAAATCCTTAGATTGCTCCAAGCTGCAATTTAAGGTAATGGCAGCTAAGGTTAAGGCTTGGTGACCATTGTAACAGATCAACTGCTGTATGATCTTTCAATAATGCCAAAAATTTTAGGGAATTTAGTAGCCATGTATGAAATTACGAATGGTCAACCAGCACACAGAGGCCCTCTTCTACTCTACTGCTCTTAATTTAATATGGGACACCATATTTTTAAATCAGAAACTAATTATATTTAAGGATCATTGGAGCTAAAATGAATCGCCTTGCATTTTTACAATTAAATTTACTTAACCAGATCCTTGCCTATTCACTAAACCTGTTTAAACTGTTCTTACTGAATTGAATAGAAAGGTCACCAGCATTCAGATTAAAAAGATGAGTGAAGAATTTCCAGTTCAGAAAAGTACATGTTAAATAGCAAAGGGTTAAGGAATTACCCTTTGAGGTAAGTCACTTGTTATATGCCAGCTAGCATCTCTGTAATTATTTATTTGGGCCTGAAATAGCATATCAGTCAAGAACTTCAGGGCAAACTTGAAAAACAATTAGGAAAATCCTGATGTGTAGAACTTCTAAGATTTAAGAGGAAAACTTTACCATAAGCATACAACCAGTGCAAATAGAAACAGCAAAAAAGTTGTGTTAGAAGAAAAGCAAACAGTAGCAATCTGTTTTTTTAGCATGCTTCCTTTTAGAGATGGTAAATACATCAATAAAATCCTCATAATAGAATTGGTAAAATTATATTCTGGTGGCTTCTTGCCATTCTTGAAAGTACACAAGTTAAGTGAATGGAACCTGCAGGAAGGAATCTAGGGCCTAAGTTATACCCAGGGAGGGTATTGCCAAGCTAACATATGTGCCCTTTTCTTATTTTCAGGCCTTAGGAGATTGCATTCATGAAAGGTTACCTATCTAAATTTTGTTGTAAAAGGAAAGCAATCTGTAATTTTTTTGTTTACTTCTTCCATGTGCTATTGTAACATTAACACAAAGTTCAGAGCTCAGGAAAGACACTCTTTTGTACAGGCATCAGGAAAACTTTTTAAATTTTAGAGTAAGATTATAAATTTTCCAGTTTGCTAGATTATACCTTGAAAAATGCCATTCATGGTATATGCCTTTGGAACATACCTGCCCTTTTCTTATTTCCATGGCTTAGAAGATTGCATTCATGAAAGTCTACGCTGTACAACTATAAATTGTCAAGATTACTAGGTTGTACCATGAAAAATCCATTCCTTTAGATTATATGACTTAAAAGTAATGGATTTACTATTAATAGTAGGTTTCTAGTTCACTTCCAGTGGCAAAGTTATGGAAAAGGTATCACCTGTAAGATCTTAACTAGGGGCTCAAAATGGAGTACCATTCTAAATTAGGGGCTCCTTAGCAATAACATCTTATAAAATAAAAGTAGCATCACTAGAACTCTCAGTTTACGCTCTTTTCAAATATCATAATTAAATTTCTAACAATGCCCCCTTTCCCTGATGGCCCAATATATAGACTTAATAATATATTTCTTTGCTGTGTTTTACCTTGTGGTGTGTTGTATAATAGTTAGCTCTAGTCAAGACATGGTAAAATTCAGTTTTCCTAAGTGATTACAATGAAACTGTGGATGAAATATTATTTGCATAATGGAAAGAAACATGATACAATGATTAATAGAAACATGCTGCACATTATAAAGGAAAGATTTCATTGTTTTCTTTTAGTTTTGTATACAGTGGCTACATATGGGACCATAAAGGGGGGGAGGGGCTGTATTGCTAGAAACATGAAACTGATATAAAAAAAACAGTGTAGCCTAAAAATAAGGAATATAATGGTACTACTTTATTTTATCAAGGTATTTGCTTCTGAGGAGCTCTTTATATAGAACATTGCCCAAAGTAGTATTATTGCTTTATTTCTACTCTTCAGAAAGAAGCACATTAAAAAAAAAAAAACAACACCTCTTGCTTCAGAAAATGCCAAAAAAAATGTACAAAAATTTTTTCTAGGCATAAACATGTTTCATACACCAACTCCTCTACCCCAATGGTCCCATGTAGCCCAGGAATATAAAAAACTAAAAGATAACACTATAAAAATGAAATTCTAACTTTATGATATGCAGGTTGTTTCTGTTAATCAGATCACTATATTACTTTTTACAATGATTTTTGATTATATTTTGGTAAATTACATACACAGAGATAAATTCCAAAGTGACAAAATAACCAAATTAATATAGGAACTATTACACATGGCAAGATTGGAGTAATTAAGAGATCTATTATTAGGGCTATATGTAAGGAGGGGGTATTTTGCATGGTGAGAGTAGCAACTATTCTATTGAAAGGAAGCATAAAATAGGCAATCTCATGGTGCTACTTCTATTCCATTAAGATGTTTTAATCAGCCTACTGAAAATTCATTTTATTTATAAAAAAAAAAGTGAAGAAAAGTAGTTTATGCCTAGAGAATCAGTTGAGCACAATTTTTCTGCATAGTATGAAGTAAGAATTGTTTTTCTGTTTTATTTTTTAGCATGTTTCTTTCTGGAGAGTGGAAACACATCAACAATACCTTCTCAAAATGGAAGTGGCAAAATTCTATTCTAGGGGCTTCTTGTCATCTTGAAAGTAGGTGAGATCAGTAAATGAAACTTTCAGGGACAAATCCAGGGTGTAAAATATACAACACATTGGTATTGTCTCTACAGCTTAGAAGATCACATTTATGAAAGGTCTATACCTATCTACATTCTGACAAAAAAAAAGTTTAGCCTTAATTTTGAGTGTTTATTTTCCTTTTCACTTGCTTTAGTTTCTGAAAATGTAATAGGCTACCTGTTTTTTCAGTTGAGTTTTAGGCCATATGATGTGTTTTTTACCCTGAGTTAGTTTTTTACCCTAAGACTCAAATCACTTTTCTTGTAGATCCTTTGAATGGAAGATCCGTTTTGCAAAGGTTTCACTTTCATAGCACAGAGATTATGGTTAATTTTCTTTTTTTTTCCATTACTTATCTAGAAAGAAAGTGTACACATCACTTGATGGTTTTTCATACTCTTTCTAAATACAATATTTACTTCAGGTTCAAGTTTCATTTTGGGCCCTAAAAGTTAACTTATTATGTTGACCATAGGCTACTTTTTAAACTATGATTATAAATTACAAAGTTAGTTAAAAGTCTACAATTTACTTACTAAATCCAATGCTTTAAAGCAATACAATCAAAAGGCATTGATTCCTTCCAAGGCATACAATTTAATCCAATAAACATTTGAATTTATAAATGTTATTCTAAAATCCCAACTGTTTTTCTGACATTACTAGAAAAATACATCAAAGTGATAATGCATGCACTTAAGGTAGGAAATGAGGTTAGTAGCTGGTCTTGTATTATTAGCAGTTAAGCATGGTTAGATCCCCATTTAAAAGTTTTCCACAGAAAAGTAAAGAGCTCTATTTAGCCAAAATGAGCAGAAATAAAGTCAAATAATCTTTCAAGTGTAAGACTACCACAGATCACTATCAACAAATAAATAAAACTCAAAACAAACAGAAATTACAATAAATAGCTGAGTCACACTCAAAATGTGCAGAAATTAACATGAGTAGGGCTGTTAAACCCCATGCCTTCTCAAGATTAGAACATAATTTGCACTTTACTGAAAAAAAAGGGAGAAAAATTACCATGGATTGTCAGTTTAATTGATATACACTGGTATTTAATCCTTAAAGTTTTGATAATTTTTTATTTATGAAAGTAAAAAAAATACAGTTTGTTTTGTTTTCAGTAAAGTGGTAACAAAATGGCTATCTCATAATTTCAATTGAATACATTTTGGGAAAAGAGGATCTCACCTTTTGTGTATAAGACTAGATAGTTGTGATTCACTGATGGCTAGGACTAGACCAGTTGGGATTGGCTGACTAGAATCTTGGAAAACATTTGGTTTTTCAACATTTTAATTAAATAAAAGTTGCCTATGGGCCTACACCCCAGCCTATTTAAGTACAATTATTTTGTTTCACAAGACATGTCTTAGTTTGAATCTATCCAAGGTTGACCATGTTTGTAATTTGGATATGTTGTTTTAAGTTTAAAATCCTGTGCCAAAGACTAGACAGCATTTTTGGTTAATTTTTACCAAATCATATGATTGACTTACAAATAAAGTGAATATACCACTTGATGCCTTTTATTATGCTCTTTCCAAATATAATAATCATTTTTGATGGAAATGAATTTTACCCCCACCCCTATATACCAATTCAGGGTATATATTTGCACATTAGGGGGTGGGGATAAAGTTTAAACTTACCTCCAATTTACATCAGAAATAAAATTTGGTAAATATTGGTAAATATTACTGAAAATTATGGTAAATATTGTTCTGTCAAAAATTCAATTGGTATAGACCTTTCATGTAGGCAAATTTCAGAACCCTCCAAAGGGAGAAGGAGCGAAGTTATTTACTTCAAAATACCTTCGTGGGAAATACTTTAGCCTGTAGACCCATCTCTGAAAGTTTCATTTTTCCTAACCTAACCCCTTTCCAAGATAGCCAAAAGTAGCTGAAGTATAATTTTACTTAAAATTCATTTCTGACAAAAATGATTATTATATTTGGAAAAAGCATAAAAAAAGACATCAAGTAGTATTTTCACTTTATTCATAAGTCAATAATATGATTTGGTAAAAATTTACCCCATTTTCTAAGATTAGGCTCAAGCTTTAAATGTGTGGTCAAGATTTGGCTCTAGCCTACTATTGTCTATCAGCATATTTTATAGTGTGAATGTTGTATATGGTTAAAATATTCAAGCCAATCATATTTGTTAAGAAAATTTTGACACATCCAATGGTGAAACAATCCACTTTCTAGGTGGTATGACAGAGATTTTATAATTATTTAACTGGTGAGATTGGGATACCACCAGATGGCTAATTTGACAGTATATATATATATATATATATATATATATATATATATATATATATATATATATATATATATATATATATATATATATATATATATATATGTATATATATATGTATATATATATATATATATATATATATATATATATATATATATATATATATATATATATATATATATATATATATATATATATATATATATATAAATGTTTGAATTAGCCAACCAACCAACCAGTATTTTAAGCCTAGGAGTCCAGCTGGACATAAGGAAACATAATAAGAAAACAATCCTTACTCTATAATATGCAGAATAATCCTAGTAAACACATTTTACAGGGGGGGGGCCTTATCTTCACTTCTTTCCTTGTTTTTTCTAGTTTTTCTAAGAAATTCATGAATTTCTTAGAACCTATACATTCACAGAATATATACCCCACCCCCCTAATGTGCAAATAGGCACATTATGGTCTAGGTATAGGTATACCTATTTGCACATTAGGGGGGTGGGGGTATATATTCTGTGAATGTATAGGTTCTAAGAAATTCATGAATTTCTTAGAAAAACTAGAAAAAACAAGGAAAGAAGTGAAGATAAGGCCCCCCCCCCTGTAAAATGTGTTTACTAGGATTATTCTGCATATTATAGAGTAAGGATTGTTTTCTTATTATGTTTCCTTATGTCCAGCTGGACTCCTAGGCTTAAAATACTGGTTGGTTGGTTGGCTAATTAAAACATTTGTGTATATATATATATATATATATATATATATATATATATATATATATATATATATATATATATATATATATATATATATATATATATATATATACTGTCAAATTAGCCATCTGGTGGTATCCCAATCTCACCAGTTAAATCATTATAAAATCTCTATCATACTACCTAGAAAGTAGATTGTTTCACTATTAGATGTGTCAAAATCTTCTTAACAAATATGCAATTAGCTAGAATATTTTAACCATATACAAAACTCACACTGTCAAATATACTGATAGACAATAGTAGGCTAGAATATCCATTTTCATCACAAATGAACTTTACTCCCATATTAGCCATGTGGTGGATGCCCCTTTCCAAGATGTCAAAAAGCCCCTAAACTAGAACTTTATCATTGAAGCAATTAGCCTAGCCTAAGCCTAGCCTAGTGAATTTGGAAAGGGCATAAATTTGCATTCAATGATTTGTTTGCATTCTGTCAAGCTAAGCAAATAAAAAAATAGAGTTAACTTGGAAGCCACTTTGAATAACAAAGTTGTGATGATTCAGAGTTTTTAAGGGAGAAAGAACACCAACAAAAAAAACAGGCAGCCTAGCCTGAACTTTTGCCCCACTAACTTGAGTAAAATCAGAGAACATATCTTACTGAGGATAATTCAAAATGAGCTTATACCATTATTCTACTGCATATCCAAAATATAGCTTTTCAGAGTTAAGACTAAACAGTTGAATTAATAAGTGTTTCTAAAAATTAGCCTGTATTTATACTTTATTCATGTGCTTCTTGCTTTATTATATAGTACAAAGGCAAGACTGCCAAATGCTTTTGCATGAGCACCCTTTGGCAGGTTTGGTGATATTATGTGTTTATGATAGCGACTCCTTTACAGTTAATTCATAATCCATTTATTGAGTGATTGTGTGCATTTAAAAATACATTTGATTTTTTTATTGGTTTAAGTCCCATCCATCTTCCTGGGACGTTTTTGGGCTGATCCTTTCAAAATTTCATGGACCAGAGCTCGATATGCTGTTTGGTCAGGTGCAGTTCTGGATAGCTGGGTAATATGTTGCCAATCTACCTCTTACAAGGTCTTCCCCGTGGTTGATGCCCTTCGACAATCCCTTCGAGCAAGATCTTAGGTAGTCAAATAGGGTCTATTCTCGTGACGTGCCCAAACCAGTGTAATTACTGTCTTGTAACTTCGTTTACAATCATATATGTTGAATTTAGTCCCATCCATCTTCCTGGGACGTTTTTGGGCTGATCCTTTCAAAATTTCATGGACCAGAGCTCGATATGCTGTTTGGTCAGGTGCAGTTCTGGATGGAGTTCTGGATTGCAAATGGAGAATTATGTAATTAAGCGTACAAATACTATACGATACCTTGGTGTTATTGTGGATGAATGCCTTAGTTTTAAAAGTCATGTTTCTTTTATTAGTAGTAAGATTGCAAGAAATGTTGGAATGATGAGAAAGTTAAAAAATATTTTCCATGATTCTATTTTGAGATTGATTTATTTTTCGTTAGTTCACCCGTATTTAATATATTGCGTGAGTATATGGTCTAGCACATTTTCAGTGCATTTGCAGCAGTTACTTGTGATACAAAATATGGCACTGCGAGTGTTGTCCGGAGATAATCGGAGAACTTCGGTGAGATCCCAATATGTACAGTTAAATATTATCCCTGTGTCAGGTCTTGGGAAATTTTACCATGGGTTATTTATGTTTAAGTATTTTTCTAATTTGGTTCCCAAGTGTTTTTTAAATTTATTTATTTCTGGTGATGATATACACAATTATCCTACTCGTCATGCTAGAGATATACGGACACCTCAAGTTACTAGTACTAGATCGCTATTTTCAATACGTCATGTGGGGCCAGTTGTCTGGAATAATTTGCCTGTTTCTTTAAAAAGTTCAGTGAACCTATGTGAGTTCCGTCGGGACCTTAAAACCCTTTGTCTCCATAGGTATGAATTTGTATGAATTTGTTTAAAGGGTGGTATAGTTGAGTCACTCTCAGGTTTGCCCGGAACCCGTTTTTCCTATATATTTTTTTTTTTTTTTATTTTGTTTATTTATTATTTATTGGATGGCGGCGGGAAGTTTTGGAGTATGTGAAGTATTTATTTTTGGTTATTGCGACCAGGAGCCGAGTGAGTGTAGGATTTTCATTTTTTCTTCTTTTTTTCTTTCTTTCCTCTTTTTCTCGTTTTTTCTCTTCTTTCTCTTTATTATGTTATTATAAGTGTTAATTTTAAGAGGGTAAATACTTCCGAACAAGCGTTAGCTTATGGAAGGTCATTTGTTTTTTGCGTTGTGTTGTTTTTGGAATAAACCCTTATCTTATCTTATCTTAGTCTTCTACGGACTTCTTCATTTGTGACAGGGTCATTGTATTCAGTCTCCACTATCCGGTGTAGGCATCTCATTTCGAATACAAGAAGGGTGCATGACCAGGCTGTTAAAAAGGTGAGTTTTCAGATAGTTCAAGAGGTGACTGGCCCTCTATAAATTTCAACGTCTTCTGAAACTACAACTGACAAGGGCTAGGTGGCGATTATTGTCGGAAGTGTGGTAATTATCAACTGTGAATAGACTGCAAAGATAAAGAAATTGGTCAACTGTTTCCACTGCTCACCATCAATTATTATACAGGTCGGGGTTGGTGATGTCCTGGTGCTGGCATGATGTAAGTCCGACTTTAGTTTCGTTTGCATTAATCTGCATATGAATCGACTTCATTGCTTGAGAGATACTGTCTGCCTGTTTTTGGAGTTCTTGGAGGTTGTAGCTAGCTGGTCAATATTATCAACGTATGCTAGTTTCTCTAGTAGGATTCCTCCTAGCATTGCCCTACACCCAGCGGGCATTAGAGAGAGGATGGAATGCAAGAATAGGTCAAAACATAGAGAACCATACAAGATTTTAAAATTCCCCAGATCCATCCATTCGTTGAGCCAGAGTTACGTTATTATTTAGAATTTTTCTTAGACAGCGATTTAAACTTGCTTAAAAAATAGAAACATTCTCACATTTTTGCACATTTCTCATACCTTTTTAATGTATTTCTCAATCTAAGACAAGAATTTAAATTTTTAAAGTCTAATCTGTCAGATGAATAAAGCTGAGTCTTATTTGATAACATTAACTTCGTCTTCTGTGGAAATAATAAACCCTTTGATTGAAGTAAAAAAAAATTCCCTATAAGTACTAAAATATTTCACAGGGAACATAGACCTAAAAAATTGGAAACAAAAGGAGAGCAAAAAAAAAGAAAGCAAGAACATCCTGCTTGCTTTAAAAAAGTTCAGATTGGATCAAAGTATATTTACAGCTTTTATTGAGACCCGGATTCTAATAAAAGCATTCACGATCTTTTTTTCAGATTCAGATTCGATATTTATTTCAGAATTACTAAATGCGGAATAAACATCAATCTAGACTTACTGCTGAGGGTCATTACCCAATTATCAAACCAGTATGCTTTGATGTCAATGATCAATTAAGTATTTCAATAAAAAAAAAAAAAAAAAAAAAAAAAAAAAAAAAAACTTTCATCCATCAACTCGACGCAATCTATATTCAATGGCGTTGAGTGACAATCTAGTCCACTAATGCATCACAATAGCTTTTGTAAAGCCCTTGTAAAGCTGTAAATACCCTTTTAAAACTGCACAAAGCCCTTGTAAAGCTGTAAAAAGCCCTTGGAAAGCTGTATAAAAGCCCTTGGAGAGCTAAAAATCAGCACTTGTATACATGAAGATACACACGCAAAATGATAAAGAGCCAAATCCCTAAATAATTTTAAGAAATTCAATTTAGTAACTTTTTTTATCAAGACCGCTAACAATTCTGGATGTATTCACCTCCTTCTGAGTTATAAACCAATCTTCACGCTAATAAATAAGCATAAAAGAAAGTTTTGGTTAATGCACGTACAAACCCTTTTTTATAGAGGTTCGCCTTTTTACACGCTTATTTCTTTAGCAGCAAAAAGAAAAATATAGTCGTTTCCGTCAAAGAGGTGTAAATAAATGTAAAAAATGGCAAAAATCACTGACGAGATTAGTAATCACGAAATATATACAGGCAAGACCCAAACGATAGCAAAAACTCTAAAAACGACATAACTTTAGATCAAAGAAAGTAAGTAAAGAAATAAAAGTTTATTGGCTATGAGTGTCGTCTTTTATATTAAAACTCTCCAAGTCTTTGGATATATGAACTATAGCGTCGTTCTCAACATGATTGGCCAATCCTTGACCTCGTTTGCCCCTTTTCATGCTTGGAGTTGGGACAGGAGAATCCAATCCCTGAAAATATTTCTTAGCAAAAGATGAATGACTCTCGTGGACAAAAACTTTTTCGTCTTCTGGACCCTGAAAAAATAAATAATTCTATCATATTAATATGCTGTTTTTGGAAAAACCTCACTTTCTAGAGTTGTAATGAAGAAATGGTTAAGACGAATAGGTCAATCTTTACCGATGAACGATGACAGACTTCCAACGAATGTGGTTTTGGCCATCCCGCTTGGGCCAAACGAAAAGACATGGGATAGAAAGAGCTCAAAGGAAACATTTAAAGGAAATTAGAACTCTACGGAAGGAGGTAAAGAGTCAAGCTTTGAATTGATTAGGATGGAGTCGCAAACAGCAGGTCTCTAGCCGCTTGGTGCTAAAGTGAGTTGTCTAGTAGTACTTGTAAATATAATGATATATATATGTATACATATCAAGGAGGCACACTTGTGCCTCTATAAAGAGGCGACCCACCACAATGTTAAGCGATTTCAGGTCCTAGAGGTCACAGAGAGACGGCGGTAATTGCATTTTGTAGCCCAAGCTCAAACTAAGAAACTTGCAAAATTTCATCATCCTCCGACTTTATCTTCATGGTTTAAACTGGGCCGGAAGTTTGGACCCTCCCACCACAGCCCCAATTTATCTTTTTACGATTGGGATTAAATTTAGATGTTAAGATTTTATATTTCCCGTTATCTTATAATCAAAATTTCAGCTAAATCAGATCACTGCTACCCTGTTTTAAAAAAACCACATATAGCCAATTATAATTCATTTCTTTTTTTTTTTTTAGCCACGCCTACAGGCCACAGTTGGCAACGGATCCGGTTGAATGAGGACTCATTCGAAGCAGAATTCGACCGGTTAGGGCCTTTTGATATTTTCAGACCGAAAAAATTATCCCCCGAATTTACATTTACGAAAAACCTCGTTTTCCTATATTAGCCCATGTTAAGATGTCCCTCCACAACCCCCCCTTTAACGTTGTCTGATCGGGCTGAAATTTAGAGGATAAGCTTTCCTGGGGCCTGGGAGCTTATCGTCGAAATTTCAGCTCAATCTGATCACTCCTTCCCTGTTTTCCAAAAACCACATATCAAGATTTTAGGGAATTTGCTTGCGTCGAAAATACCTTCTATTTGCTAAACAACAATTACTATTGTGTTTGTATAGTCCAGCGGCTGAGACTTCAGACTTTCAGGCGGAAAACTCGGGTTCGATTCACCATCAGAGCAACTTTTTTATATACTTTGAAAAGAAACTCAGTTTCTTTTTTAAATTATTTGAAAAAAATTACGTTTTCTAAAGAGTTAAAGAGGCTGAGTTACAAGGTCGACCCTTAAAACGTACAGGGATTAGGAGGCACAGTTGGGGGGCTGTTAAAGAGGCTGAGTCACAAGTTCGAACCTTAAAACGTACAGGGATTAGGAGGCACCCTGTACGACGTGATTTGAGTATTCAGGAATTAAAAGCCTTAACACAAGAATGTTCAAGAGCGGGGGGTTTGGGGGGCGGAAGCCCCCCAACTTTAACTCCTGACACGATCAGCTAACAGTTAGTCAAGCAATAATAAGTAATAAACTGTACAAAAACGTGCAGAAATTATTTGAAAAAAACTACGTTTTCTAAAGAGTTAAAGAGGCTGAGTTACAAGGTCGAACCTTAAAACGTACAGGGATTAGGAGGCACAGTTGGGGGCTACCACCCCCAAACCCCCCGCTTTCGCAGCCTTTAAATATAAAAAAAAATTTCTTTAAACTGAAAGTAAGGAGCGACATTAAAACTTAAAAAGAACAGAAATTATTCCGTATATGAAAGAGGCTGTGCCCTCCTCAACGCCTCGCTCTTTACGCTAAAGTTTTTATTGTTTAAAAAAAGAGTTGTGAGAAAGTCAAACTTTAGCGTAAAGAGCGAGGCGTTGAGGAGGGCACAGCCTCTTTCATATACGGAATAATTTCTGTTCTTTTTAAGTTTTAATGTCGCTCCTTACTTTCAGTTTAAAGAAATTTTTTTTTATATTTAAAGGCTGCGAAAGCGGGGGTTTGGGGGTGGTAGCCCCCCAACTGTGCCTCCTAATCCCTGTACGTTTTAAGGTTCGACCTTGTAACTCAGCCTCTTTAACTCTTTAGAAAACGTAGTTTTTTTCAAATATATATATATATATATATATATATATATATATATATATATATATATATATATATATATATATATATATATATATATATATATATATATATATATATATATATATAATTATATATATATATATATATATATAATTATAAGTGAGCAATAATTGTATATTTATTTATGTATGTATTTTTTTCGAAAACGGCTCCATTTTTTTTCGGCAAAATTTGTTTCCTGGGATATTCTGGCCTAAAAAACGGCCTAGATGGATCAGAAGTTTGAAAAAAATCGTTAAAAGCCTTAATTATTGAAAAAAAAGGCCAGTGACGTCATTTTTGTATAAATCAGCATTGCAATGACGTTGTCATACTTATCATACTTTATGGAAAAATTGAAGATTTTCATACATGAAGAAGTTTACATTGAATTGCTTAAAGAGGAAAAAACTGGTAATTTCAAGAATATTTGTATATATTTTAACAAAGAATTACAACAATTCAAAAACCTAAAAAAAAAACACAAAAGTTTGAAGCTTAGTAGACAATCGGTGTTAGAAATCAGACATCAGGTGTTAGAAATTGGTGTCAATAATCAAATATCTTTAAAAAGACGTCAGTATGAAAAGATATATTAGCATGAAAAAATTATCTAGAGGTAGATCGGAAAAACAAAAATTTATAAACATTATTAATGATAATTCATTGGGAGACAAAGGCGTTTTTGTTCCTCGACCTGAATAGTTAACAAATCTAATATGTGGACTATCATGTAAGACTAAACCAATAAGGGAAGTTAAACCAAAGGGCATTGGCAAATTGTTTGGAGTAATGAAAAAGTAAAAATGAAAAAGAACGAAAAAGTGGGTTATAAGATACGCGACAGCAAGAATCAAAACGTGTCAAAAATTGAAAATGATATCGATGATAATACAAATGACGATTCTTTGAAACCACCTGAACTATCAATCGTGATAAGACCATGAAAACAGCCCAAACAGATTAAATCCACAATAGGTGAAAATCAACAGCCTAGACTATCAAATGGGAAAAGACCCAAAAACAAACATTAATAAGTGTTATAAATGATAATACGTTGGAAGATAAAGAAGTTTTTGTCCCACCCGAACAATTAAAAAATCTACAACTGGACCGTCACGTAAAATTAAACCAACAAGGTCTAAAAACAACAATCATAACCAAGATTATTGAACAAAACAACAAACAATGTAGATTGATAGTTTAATATACATATATTGATATTAATTCTTTAAAGTCTTAATAATTTTGGATTTATTAAAGTTCAAAACGCGAAAACATTTAAAATGCATTTACAGTATAGTGCAATATATATTCTGGTCTTCAGAGGGCATGGAGGGTGTCAGCCCCACTCATCTTATTTTCTGCATGTTTTGAGTTTGACTCGGCTATTTATTGTAATTTCTTTTCGTTTTGGACTTCATTTATTTATTAATGTTGTTTTTTGATAGCTTTTACACTCTTAAAATTATTTGACTTTATTTCTACTCAATTTTGGTTCAATGTGGCTTTTTATTTTTCTTTGAAAAACTTCGTGGAAAAAGTTTTTCAAATTAATAATATACTAAATTCACTTGCGCAAAACCCCAGGGCTTAAACAAAATTTCCAATTAACAATATAACAACATAATAATATTAACAAAAATAATACGTTTACTTAATATGCTTCATGAGGGTGGTCTTGCCGTAGTCGTTTTAATAGGCGCGATCTCACTGAACTGCACTGTAGTTTTTGCGATCTGTGACTCTATTCATTAACTGGGCTGTATCTGCTTTTTAATGAGTATGATATTAAATAAATGTAAGTTAATTATTTTAGGTATTGTAAGTGTTTATTATATTTGCCACTTGCTGTGCAAAACAGGCACCTTATGGGTCGTTGCGGTGCAACAACAATTTTGTCCTCGCTTGACATTATGCAAGCAAAGGTCAGTCAAGATACTAGTTCTTGGTTGAAGCCAAATCGCAGTCTCATCTGATTTTTTTTTTTATCAGTGATGTTGTTGATTAGATTTGTTAGATTTGTTCTCCTTTCTTTTATTGTGTGTGCCACTCCATCCATTCACATGTTTTTGTACAGTGGGTTAAAAATAGATTAGTTTTATTATATACTTTCCGAAGATCCAACGTTGAAAAGGATGAGTGGTTGGACACAGCTTAAAGAGAAGAATTTACGGCCCTCTTTTCTTTCAGTTCAGCCGTCTGAAATAAAATTATATCCCCTAAAAAAAAAAAAGAATATGATTAATTGTATCTTCAAGTAACATGGTTATAAGGAAACCATTAGTGAATCGGAAAATTACCAGATGGCGAATATGCCAGGCGATCAGCAAGATGATCAACTGATGTAAATTGCCAGGCAGCAGGATGAGAATTGCAGGATGAAAATTTCCCGAATTAGGTGAAAAACCCGAAGGAGTGGCAGATCTGTTTCCGACAAGGGCATCCGATATTTCCAACCTGTTTATAAAGCTTGGTAAAGAAAGCGGAAGAAAAATTCGATAAATAGCCAAATAAGCAACTGCATCAAAATAATCTAGCAGGGTCGCATTTATTAAGTAGAGAGAATTTTCTTAGAAGAATGTAATCTTTTTTAGGAGAATTTAGGAGAATCGGAAAAAGAGCTTCGGTTGGAAGCTTTGACAATAGTCAAATTTCGCTTCTGCAAGAGTATTACAAGTCTTCATATGGGCATATATTTCATTCCCTTCTACTTCTAATCAAATCTGTTGGACAATTTTTCCAGACTTTTTCCGGGATCATTTAAATTTTGCCATATCACGGAAAACTTTTAAAAACTATTTGATTTTCAGAGGAGGAGGAGTGAATATAATTAGATCCAAATGGGAGTTTTACCACGAATCAAATTTTTTTGTTGGTTCCATATTTAATGTCTTCATATGGGGAAATAATCCATTTACCTTTAATTCTGGTCCAGACCATTTTCCTGGTTTTTCCCCAGGACCTGTTTTTGTTGGCGCGTGGCCAAGAATTTACATTCTGATATTCTTTAAAATAAAACAAAATTTAAACTTTTATATTTTCTTTCTGTATTTGTTAGACTTTTAGTTGCTGTCATGAATTTTGAAAGATAAAAGGTCAATTATGCTTGTTAAAATTAAGGAGTTTTTAGTACTAATATACATAACTGTGCTCCAGGAAATAATTGCGCTCAGGGAATAACATCGAATTTCACTTAATTTCAACATAAGATTAACTCATAACCCCAAGTTCATTTTAAATTAGTATACTCTATCACTTAATTAATATTGGTCTAGGTTTAGAGGTCATCCTTAATCTTGTTTTTTCTAAAATCTGGCATTGCGTTTTTCTATTGTAATTTAATTTCACAGTTTTTTTATTTAAATTTTTTTAGTCTTTTTCAATTTTTATTCAATTTATTTTCGTCAACTTTATTTGTCCTTGCAGGTGTCTTTTTTAATGCATATTTATTACCAGTACCTCATTAACCGTAGATTACCTTAGGTTCGGCCATTTTTTCCAATACAATAAGACGTCTACTGGTATGACTAGCCAAAGGCTGTTCACAATTAGCAATGAGCTTCAAGCATGGATGTCGAGGTAAAATATCATCACTATAGTCTGCCCTGAAAGTAAGCAAAAGATCAAGGGGGTAAAAAAACAAGGAAATACGAGGAAACGTTGTAAACACAATTCGAAAGACAAAACTGTATTCAAACGTAGGACATGATTACTTATTATTCCCGAATTTCAAAGAACATACAATAGTAGAACCCCTTCAGTTTCTTAGAAGATAAGCCTCCTAAGCATTCCATGGAAGACGTGAAATCTATTACAACAGTTGATGGGGACTAGAAGAAGTTACAAATACGCTCCACGAGATAGCAGACGAAACTCTAGGAAAAGCGAAGCGAAAGCAGAGACGGTGGATGTCTAAGGACACTGTCCACCTTACATCAAAGAGAAGCACGTTACCATGGCGCCATTCTGTTGAATACTAAGTTGAGCGTATCTTGTTTCTACACGAACTATGACCTAAGACCGAGCAGAATCACAAACAACCGTCTGCCAGATCATTGCGCTGGAGAGAGCTGAAGAGCTCGTGTCTTGAGACAAATACAGGTAAATGTTCCCTCTTGAGAATAAAATATTTGGAAACTTAGTGGCAAGCTTGTAGCCAATTATTTTTAGGGAGAAGGCAAGGGAAAAACTCGTCAAAACCAACAAATTATATTAACATTATATACGAAAGGAAAATATTCAAGTTCAGCGTCACCTTGCGGATTAATTCCTGTTAATCCCTGCTTTCCACACGATCATCAGTGCTTACACAATTTTCAAAACTACTTCCTATGACTAACGACAGATTTTAAGAATACAACACGGATAATATTTTTATCTTTTAAAAGAAATTTATTCTTTTCATATGTTTGCCTAAAGCCCAAGATTTATTATAATTATTTTAATATTACTGATGGTAATGGCACAGATGGTAGATGGTACTACTGATGATAGTGATGAAATGGTAAGGACAAACCCAAATTAACCCTTTAGCAGCACTAAATCATCTAGGGCATATTAAGTGGGAAAGTAATTATTTTTCAAGAGATAGCAGAAGCCTATAAGTTCACTTGCGTACCAGTCTGCCCAACGTGTCCGTTTTTGATTCGCTTCTTTTGTTTGTGTGCAGTCAAAAGGTGAAATTTGACTTAATTAGACACAAAATGCATGTTTAGCGAAAGCGAACCTAACTTAAAACAACAACATTTTTTGGGAGATGGAAAAACCGTTTGGATAATTACAATAATTTGTGATCAATGCATAGTACCATTAAACCTCCCCTAATTTAAGATGCTTCTCAAATTCTATGGTTGAAACGGGTTCAACTACTCTAGTTTAAGGAATTTCGATTCCTCCCCTGTTTTTATTTTGCTTAACATAACTGAATTAAAGAGTCTCAGGGCGTGACCTTTCGCAAGATTTTCGCCATTTTTTTTCAGTTACATTTGATTCTTTTTCTTACCTGTAAACTGGAATCCAAAATACAAGCCTAAAAGAATTTTCTAACAAATGCTTTAGTCCTTGAACTTTTACAAACTGGATTTTTGCACAAATGTTTGCTTGTACCTAGAACCCAAAATACAAACCTAAAAGAATTTTTGACTGTAACAAATACTTTGGCATACCTGGCTTGATTTTCACAATTTTTTGGGCCCGTTAATTTGATATTTCTTACATGTAAACTAGAATACAAAATACAAGCCTATAAAAGCTTTGTAACAGACGCTTTGGCCCCTCTAGTTGGATTTTGCAAATTTATGTCCCTATTACATTTTTTTTTTCTTACCTGTAAACTGGAAGCCAAAATACAAGCCGTCCATGGAGCTCCAAATGTCTTCCTGCGAATTTCAATAAATCAATCAGCACATTTTCTAATGAATATTGTACTTTGGATGGATGATGCTTGTCAAGACACTCAGCGGGTACTTTATATCTCTTCTTGCTTCCAACTTTTGAGCTGCCTTCTCTAATTCCATATGGAGCTAGAATTAATGTATCAAATCAATTTAGATTATATTTTGGGTATAAAATGTGCAATTAGTCCTTCTGAAAATACACTGAAATGCAGAACAATGTCAAAAGAGCATGATATTAAAATAACTATCTAGTATGCTGTTTGAATGAATAGGAGAAAGTGGGGGAAATAAAATTCTATTCTAGAGTCATTTAACCATTTTTTTAGAGAGCTTTTAATCATTAAAATGCAAATGGCTGGAAAAAATATAGTTGTTCCGTAGACATATTCGTCCGTAGAAGGTCCATATACGGACCATCTGCTAAGGGGTTTGAGCCCCCCCCCCCACTCCAAAATGTTGTCCGACTCGTAAAAAAGTAATAAAAATGCATACAACACATTAATGATGCGTTTTTAATTTTTTTTGTGCTCCTCCCCACAGAAAAAAAATACCATCCTCTCCCGAACAAAACCCTGCATAAGGCCTTGCTTGACTGGTTCCGTTGATTTTGAATTGAAAATCAAGTATTTTGCAGTAGGTCTCAAGACATAGGTAATTGTAGAAAGAGAAAAGCCAACACAGATAGTCCAAGTAATTGAAAGGCAAATGTTTAAATGGCTGCACGGGTAAATGGCGGGAGTAGGTGTGACTCTCTGATTGGACATATACTTGTTTGTTAGTTTTTGGAAAGGCACTGTAGACGGACCGGTCCGGTCTGTGTTCCGGTCTGTAGATGGACCAGCCTCGGTTTACTGCTTGGTCGAACAAACATTACTGCTTCACGGTTTATGCAACAGATTTTTGAAGAAATATTTCAAACAAACTGGCTCCTGATATTTCCCTGTATTCGTAGAATTCTGAAAAACTATCGCTTTTCTGAAAACCAGATGTGTTCAGTGGCATAGCTGGTTAAGTTTGGATATGCCCCCTCAGTAAATGGTGATCTTCAGCGGTTGCATAATTATTAGAATGAAATTTTGCACTTAACAGCAATTTATGGAAGCAAAATTATTTTAGGCATTTAGCGTGAAGAACACCCTCCTTTAAAAAAGAATGACCTTTTCAGCACGATTTGACGCTGACTCCAAAAGTGTAGTGTACCCGTGGAACCACACTTGTTTAACACTTTTTTATCTTTTCTTCTTTTGTCGCACAATCCTTTTGAGCTAAACGATTCTTCAGAATTTATTACGAGTTTTCAATCAATCATTCTATTTATACTAAATGTGAATGAAAAAATGTGTTCGGAAGATCATTGTTTGGCGTGGAGAATTGTAAATGATAGATATAGGTTTGTTTTTGTTTTGATAAATATTCACGCTGGGGTGGTCTTTGCTATTTCTTGTTCTTTTTTTTTGTTTTTAGTACTTATTATCTTGATTTGTCTTTTTTTTTTGTTGCTTAATATTTCTCTCCAGTAAAGCATTTATTAAGTTATAATACAAAAAAAAAACATTTTTTTCAACTGAAATTAAGGAGCAAAATTAAAATTTAAAACGAACAGAAATTATACGTATATGAGGGGGTTGTCCACTCCTCAATACCTCGCTCTTTACGCTAAATTTCGAATGTTGTCCCAATTCTGTAAGAGAATCACAAAGGCCGTTTAATTAGAATTAAAAGCTCTATGAAAAGTACTAAAAAAAACTATAGCGTAAAGAGCGAGGTGTTGAGGAGGGGGTGAACTCCCTCATTTACGTAATAATTTCTTTTCGTTTTAATTTTTAATGTTGCTCCTTACTTTCAGTTGAAAAAAATTGTATTTTTTTTTTTTATTTAATTTCTGATCGTTTTTTAAATAATGCTGGGAAATCCGGTTCCCCCTCCTTGGAAAAATCCCTTCCCCATGCAAAATTCTTCCATGATTAAAACCTACAACGTACCCCCCGCCCCTCCACTAGAAAAATATACCTGAAAACGTCTGTATACTTCTCAATAACTATATGTAAATCAATTGGTAAAGTTCATAAATTGCAGCCCTTCCCCCTGGGACTCTGAGGGGTTACGTCATCCTCACAGACACAGTTATTAGGTTTTTCGACTATGTTCAAAACCATGGCTATCTCAAAGTTTTGATTTGGTGAGTTTGAAGAAAAATGAGCGTGGTAGCTGCCGGGGTTAGCTGCCGTCTAATATTTTTGGTCACTTAAAAAGGGCACTAGAACTTTTGATTTACGATCAAATGAGGCCTCTTCCGATCTTCTACGAACACCGGTTCGATACGATCACCGCTGGAGAAAAAAAAAATAATAAAAAAAAAATACAAATAGACACGCATCCGTGATCTTTCTTCAGGCGAAAATGCAAAATTCCACATTTTTGTACGTAAGAGCTTAAAACCTCTGTACAAGGGTTCTCTTGTATGCTGAATTTGATGGTATGATTTTCATTTAGATAACGTGATGTTTTGGGGATGTTTCATCCTTTTTTGAAAAATTGGGCAAATTTTCTCAGTCTCACAACTTTTGACGGGTACCATTTAATTTTGATGAAATTTACATAGTTTGAATAAGCATCAAAATTTGATTCTTTCAATGTAGTTATTGTTATCAAGACTCTGTTTCTTAAGAGTTTCGGTTACTATTGGGCCGCATCGTTCCTTACTTACAACTCGTTACCACGAACTGTTTGAACACATTGAGCTCTGCACTTGTTTAGCTGGAATTAATTTTTTTTTGCACTTATTTTTACTAATATAATTTACTTTATTAAAAAAAAAATATTAGTTTTCGAGCACTAAAGAGTTGCTTAGCCTACGAAGCCTAGCTTTCTGGGAATAAGCTATTTAGGTCTTCAACAGGATTTAGGCCTGGTGAATTTCCAGGCAAATCAACCACCTTGACATTACTATAAATAAAAGTTCAAATAGGGATAAAAATCCTTTTAATAGACAGTGTTTCACAAACAATGATAGAAATTCACGAAAAATACCAGATATTTCGGTCACATATGCAGTGACCGTCATCAGTAGTAAAATGACGGTCCTAAAATAACTGATGACGGTCACTGCATATGTGACTGAAATATCTGGTATTTTTTGTGAATTTCTATCACTGTCTGTGAAACACTGTCTATTAAAAGGATTTTTATCCCTTTTTAACTCTTACTTATCGTCATGGAAAGCCTGCGTGGTCTCCGAAATTATCTACGTCACCTCGACATTACTTTCAGGCATAAAAGTCTGGACCTCAGAGACATACAAGTCTCGATTTATGACATAGGACTAATTCACGCTGAAATGTCCCAACAACTGTCTCTATGAAGGAAACAATCCAACTGCATAGAATTTCAATGCATTTCACTACTTATTTAAGAGAAACTAAACTTCCCAAGTCATTTCTTGTTAAAGAGTCCTAAAACAGTCTAGAATAGTGTTGTATATAAATATTACAATCTATTGGATATGACCCGATCGCAGGGTTCTTCTTACCCTTCACTTTTTTGTGTTAGTTACGTATCTTTACCTCTTTCTAAGTAATTCACTTTTAATGATTTTTAGCTTGAGCGACTGCTCTGATTGCTTTAGCTTAATCTAGATTTTAAGCTGATATAGCTTTCAAGACTACTTGACTTGTATTGTTTGGCAAACCTCGAAATCATAGGCAGCGCAATTGCGCTTCCTTTTTCGTTTATAATCGGTGTTTTACAGTCTGTTGGCTATGACCCGATCACAGGGTTTCTTCTTTCCCTTTGAATTTTCACTTTTAATGTTAGTTACGTGTCTTTACCTCTTTCTAAATAATTCACTTTTAATGACTTTTAGCGTGAACGACAGCTCTGCTTGCTTTCGCTTCATTTTGATTTTAAGCTGATATAGCTTTCAAGACTATTTAACTTGTACTGTTAGGCAAGCTCGAAATCATAGGCAGCGCAATACCGCTTCTTTTTCGTTTATAATCGGTGTTTTACAGTCTGTTGGCTAAGACCCGATCACAGGGTTTCTTCTTTCGCTTCGAATTTTATTTTTTTTTTTATGCTAGTTACGTGTCTTTACCTCTTTCTAAATAATTCACTTTTAATGACTTTTAGCTTGAGCGACTGCTCTGCTTGCTTTAGCTTGATTTAGATTTTAAGCTGATATAGCTTGAAAGGTGGTTCAATTTGTATTGTTTGGTATCCTTTGAAAATTTTGCGACCGAATAAAACCTGCAAATGACTTCCCAAAACTAGTTTTAAACATTAATTTGAACAACCATGTCTTACTTTTTATTTCTCTTCTTTTTTTCAAGATCCTTTATGCAAAACAAATACAATCTCCGTTTTTTTTTTTGCTTAAAATAATTTTTGTTACCTCTTTCTTATTAACTTGCTTCTCTCTTTTTTTGCTGGAAAGACAAAGTGGAGGGTAACAACAGTGTAGGGTAACAACAATGGAGGGTAGCTAAAAGTAAGTGAGGACGGGTCACAGCTTAGATCTTGCATCAAATTTAATTCGAATAAAATACTTGATTTATTCTTTAGAATCGGTGAAGTTACAGATTGATTTTAAGTAGTGACTGCTCTTTTTTCATAAGCTAAAAATGGACTGTGTCAAGAAGCACTCTCATGATTCGGATATTTTACCATGATTAAATATTTGCCATGGATTAAATCAGACATAATTCGGACATACAGAAAGCCTCCATGGACCCTGTGGTTGAAAACGCAATAATAGCAGTCTTTTCAAAGGATAATAGTTCATTTTCTTAAAAGTATCGGATATAGTCGGAGGATTTAGGTATGACATTATTTCCGAACTATACTTGAGGCTAATATTGCAAAATAGACAAAGTAAAACACGGTGTATAACTTAAAAGTTGATGTTGATTAAAAACTAGTTAAACAGGAAAACAAAGTTTTCCCACAAAAAGAAAAAGCAACATCAAAACTTAAAACGAGCATAAATTAGCTTAGCTTGCATAACACTTCAAACTCTAAATAAGCTAAACTTCTATGAAAGAAGAAACAAGACTTAAAACGAAATGAAAGTACAATGAACAATAATATCAACCTTAGAACATACATAGACTTTAAAAAAAAAGTGCGGTGTCACCCCTCTCCTTAAATCCCTATAACAGCTTGAGTTTCGTTTGCGCTTTTCAGAAAATAAAATATATTTGTGACATTTTTCCTTTGAGAAATCAAAAAGTAAAGATCAAGGTACTTCTGCTAGTCAATACTTATGACAAAACGAAATAGTCTATAGAGAATGAGTCTTTAGAGAATAGTCTATAGAGAATAGAGTGTATATAGAATAGACTCTATAGGGTCTATAGAGAATGATACTGTTCCAGTCTAATTAGTTTCGCAATTTCAGTTAAAAGATTCAGACAATATCAGATATGATTTAGACAACCAGAAAACATCCATGGACCTGGGCTTGAAGAACGCAAGAGCAAAAATCTTTTAGGAACCTAGTAATTCACTTCCGGAAAAAAAGCGTCCAATACACCCTTCCCTGAAAACTATATTACCGAGCGATATCAACCCTAACTACTTTTTTTCCACAAAAAAGGTACTGTTACGTTCACGGTACTGTTGAAAGGCATAAACCACTTACGGTCAGTAACTATAGCATTAAACCGAACTCCATCTCTCCAAACCGACCTAGAGGCATCAGCCACAAAAGCATCTATAAGTTGACTATTCATACCATACTGCGACATATTTGCAGATATTCTCTCATCAGCTTCTCTTTGAATCTATAAAAATCATTAGTGTGCGGTGAAAAACTTGAACTGACCTTGTGACAAAAAAAAACATTACCAAGACAAGGAAGGAGGATGATTGGAGTTTAAGACCCAAAGTCCTAAAAAAAAATATGTTTTTTTAAAGTTTAACTTGATAATTTTAATTTCTGTACGTTTAAGGCTTTATTTATTAGCTCATTGAAACTTTTGTTCTTTTTAAGTTTGACTCATTATATGACTTATTTCAGCTCGTTTTAGCTTTAATATCATCCTCTACTTTTCTTCGATTTTTTTTTTGAAAAACGCTTGTTCTTAAATTAATACAATCATAAGCGAGACCCAATCACGAGGATACACACAGGATAGTGAGGAACAGATTTGGGACAGGTGAACTATGGAGTTACAAAGAGGATGGGAAACTGATAAAAGGCCTTATCTCCAGCAACTTACCATGGAGAGATAGGAGAGAGCAGCAATGCCACCTTTACCGCAGTGTCAGGCTTGTTCAGAAACGGAGATTGCCTTTGTTTCCTTTTTTAAAAGCTAAGTTTTGTTTAAATACGCTTTGTTTCCATATTCCTTTTTTAAAGCTACGATCTATTTCCATTTTTCTCTCAAAATTTAGGGAAAAATTTGAGCAGAAATTTTTTAAAATTCCTCAATGTCTACAGAAAATTCCGCAGAAATCAGGAAGCAATTCAGTAAAATCTACAAAGCTCGCCCCCCCCCCCAATGAAAGAAAGCTCGGGACACCCGTGCCAATAACAGAATTATTTCTATTTCTTAAGTTGACTTTTGTTTTAGATCAAATCTGCCCTCTGTCCAAAATGCTTTGATTGTCTTTGTTAAGAGCCAAACAAATGCGCGAACTAGATTCGCAAATTCAGATATACATATTTTTGAAATTCATCACGTATTCGATATTTTCCGTTACCCAAGAGAGGCAAGATCAAATAAAAAAAAAAATAAAATAAAATAAAACAAAGATATGAACAGAAATTACCTTTAATTCAACAAAGGAATTAATTCAAAAATCTTTTCCAAAAATAAGTTTTCTAAAGCAAAATAAAGATTGATATTGAAACATAAATGAGCAAAAAGAAATTCAAATAACATGTCAAGCTTAAAATGAACAGAAATTACAATGAATAAACAAATGAAACCTAAATTAAAAAAAAAGAAATGGACAGAAACTGCCACAAATAAAAGCAGGGCTACCGCTCCCTCAAACCCTTCAAAGCCTAGAATGTCATCTGTGCTTTATTGAAAACGGAATGTATTTCAAACACAGTGTGTTTCATTTGTCATAGCATCAATAATAGAATCACAACACTAATCACTTTTACCAAATTTTTTTAAAAATAAATATATTTATGGCTTTCACTTATTTTTACCATTTTCGACGGAGAGTTTTATTTAAACACTCTTTGTTTTAGTTTAGTTTCTTTTACTTTTATCCAAAAGTATAGAAAATTTGGGTCCAAATATCGATTTTAAATCAGAAATTGTTAGTTTGGATCCAATCTATTTAGTTCATTTTGTGCACTTCTCGTTTCTATTTAAACATTTAAAAAGTAAAAAGAAACAGATTACCTAATTTCATCCAATTTAGAAGCAAACTCTCGTGACCAGTATCGTTACCAGCCAAACTGTTGGGGGGGGGGAGGGGGAGCTAGAGATTTTACCAACAGGCTGGTCATTTTTACCGACTGTTTTCGTCAATAATTAGCACAATGTCCGTTTCGAATACAATATGTAAAATCACTGCACAAGTCGGTAAAACCGCTGCACTTACCAACCGAGACTTAGTTTTCGGTACACATCATGTCACTATTTTAATGTTGTCTATTTAACTCAATAGAAAATTGTGGCACCATCCGTAAAATCATGGCAGGAGTCGGTAAAACTGCTGTTTTTACCGACCAAATTAAAAATTTCTGTAGATGACATGTCAGTATTTTCGTGGTCTTTATTGAACTGAACAAAGAACTTTAGCAGCGTCGGAAAAATTATGGCGCTTTCTACGATTTTACCGACTTTTTGTTTACCGAGTTACCAAAAACATTGGGGGGGGGGACGTACCCCCACCACCCACTCGTGAAGGTCCTGCTCGTGACCACAGTTCGCGCGATAACTACTAAAATTAGTAAATTAAAAATTTCATAGTCTTGATATTTATTTCTTGTCAGAAGTAAAATAGAATACTAGAAACAAATTAACTTTTATCTCGTATTCAGTTCCCTCCGTTCCATCAGAGTCCTTCCACCACACACCCTCCAAATCCGAAGGAGAGCCTTTCTTAACCATTTCTAACGGATAACTATAAACGATAAACACACAAAAGCGCAAACTAATTCAGCAAATTTACGATTTTGTATTTTGAGATTATTTTTGTCTCTTTTACCTCCTTTACAGTTCACTCCGTTACCATTGAGTGGCTGGATTTCATATTCTCTAACTAAGAAGGGAGTCACTTTGCTACTGTTCTGCAATAACCAGTTCACTTCAATTCTTAGTTAGTTCATTTAAATACAAAATTATAGTACACATAACATCAATTCAAGTGGCTACCCAGAGAAAGCCATGAAAGCACTTGATATTGGACGACTACATATGTAAGAAACGCTTAACAAAAAAAAAATCTTAACGAACAATCAAGACAAAAAAAAGGAAATAAAACAACCAAATTATGACCCAAAAGAAAAGCAAACCAAGACCCAAAAGAAAGTTTTTGATTTTACTCTTAAGTAAACCAAGGTGCTCCGCCACCAGAATGCTCTCTGGAAGAGAATTCCAAACCTTATGACCAAGAAATCTGTCCAAAAAAACCTGCCCTAGTTCCAATTCTGTACTCAGTGACTAGACTATCAGCATTGCCGGTACTGTTACTATGAAGTGATCTATTGTCTCTGTAAAAACCATGAAATACCTCAAACTCCAACACTGATACGAGAAGATTTGTTAAGACACACCTCAGCGTCATTACCTTTTCCAAGTATCCATCAATAAGTCGTATCACTTTGTTCTGAAGAACATAAACTCTTTTAAAGTTCGAATAAAGTTTACGAAAAAGACATAAAAGTGAACTAACTTGAAACTTGAACACTAAACCTGAAACTTATTTTATATATATATATATATATATATATACATAAATAAAGAAAAACGAGCAAAAATGGGGTTTTTATTGGCCAAATGACGATACTGAAAAAAACAAAGCGAATATTTCTAGAGGACAGACGGCTCTCTTCTTCAGCGCCAAACGAAACGATGTATCAATAAAAGCCAAAAATTAGAAGAATTAAAATCAACTACCTAACAACCATAAAAGCGAGTTATTCGCCAATATCCGCGATTTGCAAAAAAACCAAAAAAAATATGAACTGCCATTAAGGTTAAATAATATAAGGTAATATAAGGTCCCAAATCTATCAAGATAAAGACCCTATCCCGATAGGTGAAAACTCCGGTGTCTACAGAATTCCTTGTTCGTGTGGTCTTTGGTATATCGGAAGAACTGATCAGCGGCTAACGGATAGATTAACTCAGCACTCTATTTCAATTAATAATACACTTAAAAAGCGGAAAAAACCAGAAAATTTTGACTCTGCCCTTGCAGAGCACATTTTTGAAAAACCAGACCATACTATTTTGTTTAATCAAGCTAGCCTTATTTCGCATGACAAAGGTCTAGTCCAGCACTACAGAGAATCTGTTGAAATTTACATATACCATCATCATGTCCTAACTTTGAACAGATTCTAGTTATTTATAGATAAACGACTAGTATTTTGCTTTTCTTAAAAGAGAGGCCGCTAGTTCACCAATCCCTTCAAAAAAACTTGAGCCATCTTCTAAGTCATCTAATCAAACAAGTGAGAAACCCCTTAGGTCTCAAGGGGTGTCTGCAAGAAATGCATTAATTAAAATCCGAAATCAAATTACATAGTTCTCCAACTTATTTAATTGCTGGTTCGTTTTGTTTTTCGAGTGACTGAATTGGTTCCTTCTCTTTGTCAGTTGTTCGCTAGTATCTGTTGATGGCAGTTCATATTTTTTTGGATTTTGTGCAAATCGCGGATATTGTCGAATAACTCGCTTTTATGGTTTTTAGGTAGTTAGTTTTAATTATTTTAATTTTTGGCTTTTATTGATACATCGTTTCGTTTCGCGCTGAAGAAGAGAGGCGTTTGTCCTCTCTAAATATTCGTTTTGTTTTTTCAGTATCTTCATTTGGCCTAAAAAAAAACCATTTTTGCTCGTTTTTCTTTATTTATGTGATGTCAGGCCAATGTGGGTTAAGAAATTATCTTAGAGATATATATATATATATATATATATATATATATATATATATATATATATATATATATATATATATATATATATATATATATATATATATATATATATATATATATATATATATATATATATATATATATATATATATATATATATATATATATATATATATATGTGTGTGTGTTTGAGTGGTCTACAAAAAAAAACAAAAAAAACAATAGGAATAATAATAAAATTCAAGGGAGAAAACCCAAAGAAACCCCTTAGGTACGAGCCAGCAAAGTACTAATAGTTAAAAGGAAAACAAAATTACCTGTTTTGCTCTAGTGGGCTTCGACTTCCCATGGATTGTTAAATAGTCAATATCTGTACCAACCACATATGCTCCAAATTTTGCACATGATACCAAGAGGGATCCTTCAAAATAAAAACCAATAAAAACTAAAAATAAAAAGAAATATCGTGGCAAATACTGTCAAAGATAGTGCCTGAAAAGAAAAACCAGAGTCAATCCCAGGTTTATGCCCTTTTAATGCTGATTTGGTACTGAATCAACAAAATATAATTAGTTTATATTCACCCATGGGCGTACGAACGGGGGGGGGGGCAGGGCCGGACAGCCCCCCACCCCCCAGAAATTCAAAGTTAAACTAGATATTAAAGAGAAATTTTCGTACCTTGGAATTTTTTGTTGGATGTTCACTGATAGATGATTGAAAAAGCTGAAAATAAACAGAAAGTTCCAAATATCGTTTGCTATATCGATATTTACGTTTCGATAGTCAGTATTGATTTTTGGTCCGATATATAGATAGGACAGTGGCCCACGATCGGGAGGTTTAAACTTTTTTAGTTCTCGGGGCGATTCTAAAAAAAAAAAAATTTTATTCAAGGGATAAGCAGTTGCTGAATATGCCAAAGCAAAGGTAGCTTATTCAATACCATATTTGAAAGAGACAATTAGAAACACTCCACAACTTTTCCAACTGGAAGCCTCTCGATGCAAGTGGTCAAAAGTGACGAGCCTGTGCCACCCCGTTACTGGTTTGGCCGTCTCCGGCTTACGTTCGGCCACCTGACAAAAGAAAGGGAAAAGTGACCAGAAACATTAAAACTTGTTTTTCGGCTATAAATTTAAGAAAGAATATGGTCAGTATATGAAACTACAAATCAATTTCGGCAAGGTTAAGTGAAAAAACTAAAGCGTAATAATTTCAAATTATAAATTGACTGATCAACACCAAAAGTAAGCTGTCCCACTAATCTTGATGTTCCACCTGGCAGTGGTTGCAGCTTCATTTCAACTTGCTCAACTTTAAACTTTTGAATTGAATTATTAGAAGAAGAAGCTTTTATCCAACTGTAGTGTAATTTGTGTAAATCACTTTTATGGTGTTAAGGTTTTCTGAAAATTGGAAGTAGGATAGTGAGTTTATTATATTACAGTATTGCGGGAAAAGTAGAACAAGGAAAATACTAAAGGCCGAATTTTAGCAACATATAGAATGACGAGTTTCCAAAGACATTTGGGAAGCATTTACAGCTCCCCCCCCCCCATCACAGAATCAGCTGCCCTGACTTAGACAAGATGCTGCCTATGTCCATGTATTCAACTTATATTTTTATCACAGTACAATTTGTAGTAAGACCAAAGCAGCAAGAGTTAAGTGGTGTAGGTTAAACCACCGCCAAACTAGCAATGAACACAAAAGTCTGCTATTTCCTTGCCATTTCAACGGTAAATGATTAAACTTAATTTCAAATCATCTAAGAAAGATCTCTCCGATTTTGGTATAAGCCAACTTTGAAAATTTATATAAAAATATACTATGTCAATTGCCTTTTAACTTCTGCTAAATTTGCGCTTATTTTGAGCATTTATTATGCACACAACGATACTCTTAATGGGCAAAGTGGTTTGAACTCATTCATCATGTGTAGCAAAAAAAGAACACTTTGGGTGACCTGGAGTGGTGTCTAAGCACGTGGGAGGTTTGGGTGGTTGATCTTAGGTTATTGCTGGGTGGTTTGGTCTTTGTGTCTAAGTAGGCACAAAGACAAAGACTGCATCTTAGAATCCCACTTATTTTTGTATAAGCAACTTAAAATATACAAACGTATTGAGGAATTATTTCTCTCCATAAAGGTGGTGAATTTATTGATTACCTAATTATAATTTGTAGTTAAAAAATTAATGTTAAATAGCTAACTTACCAAAATAATATAAGCATAAACTGCTTTGAAAGATTTTGCGAGATGACTGAAGTAGAACCTATAAACAGGGTTGGACAGAGAAGGAATGCTTATCAATATGCCAGTCTCTGCTGGATTAAAATTGTGATAAAGTAATAATAGTATTTTATAACACAGTATATTTTATTTCTATTCTAATTTTAAGAAGCAACAAAATAACACTATGTTCATATAGAGACGGCTACAATTTTGGGTAACGGCCATGTGGGCTTCAAACTTCTACGAAGAACGGGAAATAAGTAAATAAACTAACAAAATTAGCTTGGAGCACTAAGCCCTCTCCAAAAAAATTGGCTAAAATATTGTTTCCAAAACATTAAAAAATTGATTTTGTGTGCATATGGGCCCAAAATTAAAACAAAAAACTTTTTGCTTGATCGGCCGGAAGAATATTTTCGAGTAGTGTGGACCAAAAACACCTGCAGAACTTGGAATGTTCTTGATCAAGCCAGATAATAAAAAAAGAGATATATATATATATATATATATATATATATATATATATATATATATATATATATATATATATATATATATATATATATATATATATATATATATATATATATATATATATATATATATATATATATATATATATATATATATATATATATATATATATATATATATATATATATATATATATATATATATATATAAATATGTCACTCAGTTATATATTTCTGTATATAACTTAGATAGGCCTAGTCAGTGAGTTACACATATTTATAAGTAGTTGGATAAATTTGTCACTGAGTTATATATTTATGTATATAAATTATATAGTCCTATTCTTTTATTTACATATATTTATTGGCTTATGCTAAATCTTTAAAATAGTTATAGATATGTGTATATAAATTATATGCCTAGTCAGTCAGTTACACATATTTATAAGTAGTAGGCTAAATATGTCACTCAGTTATATATTTCTGTATATAAAATATATAGGCCGAGTCTGTGAGTTACACATATTTATAAGTAGTAGGTTAAATGTGTTACTGAGTTATATATTTCTGTATATAACTTATATAGGCCTAGTCAGTGAGTTATGTATATTTATAAGTAGTAGGTTAAATATGTCACTGAGTTATTGACTTTGCAAAACAAAAGTGATCTGTTTATCTGGCCTCCCCCAGGCCACTCAGCATGTCACCAGGTGGCGATAGGGGAACGCTCTTCAGATAAGTAGGGTACCTCCATAGGAGGCATGGACCAAGGGGGACCCTTGTCCCTGGGGGTCCATAATCGACTCTGGGGCACCCTTGCCCGGGGTCATAAATACAGGCGGAGGAGGACGAAGGCCCCTCAAATGTACACTCAAAAGGGCCCACTGTTTTATCCATAAGTTCCATGAGTTGCAAACCTTCTCCCAGTAATGGATTAAATTGCATGTTGATGCAGAACACCGTAACGGGAGGATCCTCTATTGGAAGACAACTGCGGCAGGGCGTAAGATCCAGTTCTAGGGGCAGCGGCCTCTGCAAAGGGCTGTTCCAATCCTTTCAGGGTACGAACCAAACTGGATACCTTGTAGTCAACTCTATTCCCAATTAAGGAGTGGCGCCCCTCTATGAAATTACAGCCTAGTAAACGACAAAGCATTCGCACGGGATTCTGACTAATGGATAATTCTTCTGGGAATAGTATGTTTTGATGGGCGTATTTGGGCTGAAAAACCTCTTCCTAGCTAATTTATCTATTACGGGTTGCCTCCCCGTAGTAGCATAATATTTGTAGGCATGAATATATAATGAGTCGGAGGTAATAGGCTTGAGATTGTCTGTGGAGGATTTCGACTCTTGTTGATAGAAGAGCATCGCCAAGCGCTGAAAACCATGTTGTGACAAAGATGGGCCCAGGATTTCACATAGCGTCCATTCTTGGAGGTCCCAGGGACTTCTTGCTGTCTGGTTATAAGCCGGCTTAAGCACTTCGGTGTAGAATTGAGAAGATATGTGATCCCCGTCCTGCACTTGTATCCGGGATCATTGCTTTTCCTGAGGCGAAAAAAATTTCAATGATTTAAAGAACATGAAAATTGGAACTTGGAATGTTACGACATTAAAAAATGACTATCGTATCGACATTTTGACTGACGAATTCAGACGATTCGAACTAGATCTATTAGGAGTTTCAGAAACTCATATCCCAGGGGTAGGAAGCATGAAAATAGGTGATATAGAATTTGTTTACTCAGGCAGGAAGGATGGGTTACATAGACAGGGAGTAGGGCTCATGATGAATAAGGAAGCTGGTAAGTCTTGTTTAGGCTAGGAAGGTATTAATAATAGAATACTAATTGCTCATTTTATGACTAGTAAGTTCAAGGTATCAGTTATAGTAGTATACGCCCCTGTAGAACCGACTGATGGAGATACTAGTGACTCAGATGAATTTTATTTACAGTTACAGGAGCAAATAGACAAGGTCCCAGGTAGAAATATGATGTTATTGCTGGGAGATTTTAACGCCCAGGTTGGTAGAAATAAGGATAGATGGTATCCCAGCTTAGGTAAATTTGGTGTAAGAAAAGAAAACAGTAATGGATACAGACTTTTGCAATTTTGTAGGTATAACAATCTAGTTATAACCAATACGGTGTTTGGTCATAAAATGGCTCATAAGTTAACATGGTATTCATGTGATGGTAAGACAACAAACCTTATTGATTATGTTATTGGAAACCAAAGACTGGGAGGATCACTACAAGATACTAAGGTGCGTAGAGCTGCTGTTATTGATTTTAAAAATAAAGATCATCATCTAATAGTGTCTAGGGGTAATTTAAAGCTGAATTTTCAGAAGGGTAACTACCTACTGGGAAGTTATGATGTTAGTAGACTCCAGGATGAGAATTTGAGAGAAACTTTCCAGGAAAAGTTGAATCCTAAACTTGAGAGTTTAAAATTTGATAATGTGGAAGATGGTTGGAATAATTTTAGAAAAATAATTTGTGAAGTTGCTGAAGGTGTATTAGGGAAGAAAGCTACAACTTCAGCTAAGAATATTAGTGAAAAAGCTTTAAGTTTAATAGAAAGGAGAAAGGACTTGTACAAGAATTATCTGAGTGATAGATCACATGAAAACAAAAGAAATGTAAAGAAAGTGGAGAAAGCATTGAAATATGAACTAAGGAGGTGTGAAGTGGAGGCCATGGATAAAATTGCCGAGGATTTAGAAGATGCAGCTAGACGGCATAATAGTAAAACATTGTACTGGCACGTTAACAAATTGAGAGGTAGTAGTCAATCCGGACTTGTCCCAGTTAAAGATAGGAATGGGGTGGCAATTAGCGATAAGACAAAAGCTAAAGCGAGATGGGCCGAATATTTTGAGAATTTGCTTAACCGAGATAGAGTTGCAGGAAAAAATATAGAGGAAAATGAAAAAGTTTGTGATACCTTGGATGTGAAGGAAGATTTGTTTTGTGAGGAGGAATTAGAAACAGTACTAAAAGGATTAAAGAATAATAAGGCTCCAGGTGCTGATAGGGTAGTAAATGAGTTTCTTAAATATGGTGGCTCTGAGGTTAGAAATAAGTTATTGGAGATTATGAATATGATTTTTGAAAAAGGGGATGTACCTAACGATTTTAGGAAAACCTTAATTAAGCCACTTTATAAGAAAGGTGATAAAAGTGAGTGTGGTAATTATCGAGGCATTAGTCTGGTCTCTGTAGGTAGCAAATTGCTTAGTAATATGATACTTTTTAGACTGAGAGATGCCGTAGACAAAGTTTTAAGAGAAGAGCAGTGCGGTTTTAGAAAAGGTAGAGGATGTGTTGACCAAATTTTCACTCTTAGGTTAATAATTGAGAAGTGCCTAAGTTTTCAAACACCTTTGGTCCTCAGTTTTATAGATTATGAGCAAGCGTTCGATTCTGTTGATAGAGGAGCTTTAGTAAAGGTTTTATCCTTGTATGGTATACCAGACAAATACATTAAAGTGATTAGTGCTATGTACGAGAATAACACTGCTGCGGTTAAGGTAGGAAATGAGGTTAGCAGCTGGTTTCGTATTAAATCAGGAGTTAAGCAGGATTGTGTTCTATCCCCCTTTATATGGATTATTTTGATGGACTGTCTTTTAAGGAATACAGGAAAGGCAATGCAAGGCAACGGAATCAAATGGAGAAGAAAAAGTTTTCTGGACTTAGATTACGCTGATGATTTAAGCATCCTAGATGAAAGTACGCGCAAAGTGAATGAAGTTTTAGTGGTATAGTGGGTTCAGGGTGCTAGAATTGGTCTGAAAATTAATGTTAGGAAGACTAAGTCACTAAGGCTAGGAATAAGTGAAGAGGAAAAGGTGACGTTGGGTAATGAAAAGATTGATCAGGTGGGCAGTTTCACTTACCTTGGTAGTATTATTAGTAAAGATGGTGGGAGCAGTGAAGATGTTAAAAATAGAATAGCCAAGGCTCAGGGTGTTTTTTCACAGTTAAAAAAAGTCTAGAAGAATAGGAAGATAAGTCTGCAAACCAAGATTAGAATATTAGAAGCTACAGTGATGGCAGCGGTCAAATATGGCTCTGAAGCTTGGGGGCTCCGAAAAGCGGATGAAACTTTGCAAGATGTTTTCCAGAAACTTTGCTTAGGAATTTCTCCGGGTTCCCAGCTGACGGGATATATGTCAAACACTAGGCAGTGCGAGAAATGTGGTTCAATACTGCTCTCTAGGTCTATAATGAAAGAAAGGTTGAGGTGGTTAGGGCATGTTTTTCGGATGAAGGATGACAGATTGCCGAAGATTGTTCTTTTCGGCCAACCATCTAGGGCTAAAGGGAAAGCAGGTCGTCCCCGTCTGGGTTGGCATGACGTCATAAAGAAATATGTACAGGACATGGGAAGGTTGTGGATAGGTGTATAAAGGGAGGCGGTGAATCGAGCAGGGTGGAGTAGAATCGTGCGTAGCTGGGATGGCCTCAGTCGGCTTGATGCTGTGATGAGTTGTTAGTAGTAGTAGTAGTAGTATATATATATATATATATATATATATATATATATATATATATATATATATATATATATATATATATATATATATATATATATATATATATATATATATATATATATATAATATATATATATATATATATATATATATATATATATATATATATATATATATATATATATATATATATATATATATATATATATATATATATATATATATATATATATATATATATATATATATATATATATATATATATATATATATATATATATATATATATATATATATATATATATATATATATATATATATATATATATATATATATATATATATATATATACATATACATATATATATATATATATATATATATATATATATATATGTAAATTTTACTTATATTATAAGTAAATTTTATATTATAAGTAAAAATTATAAGTAAATTTTACTGTGTTGATTCAAAACGCCAGAAATGGCGACAGATATTTTCATCTTTAATCGGGTTGAAATTTACAGCGCATGTAAACTGGGCCAAAGAAACCTTACAAAGACGACAATTTTAAATCCCAAGAATGAGATAATTTAGTATTTCCGGCTAGCTTAGTTTTTTCTCCGACTTTTGTGTTACATTCATTTATCGAACATCAAAAGTAAAAACATCGATATATCATTTAATCAAATTATCGCCCAACACTAACCAGAATATATGTCCAGTTCAGGGGTTGCCAACCATCCCACTTTTTCGGTCATTGTTGTACTGTAGTACGTACGACATAGAAAACTGAACTTTTCCATGAAAAGCCAAATAATTTCGCACAAAAGTAATAATAAAAGCGTCAATATAAGACTACAACATTTTTTGCCTCACAATGTGCCTCAATAAGATAAATGGATAGATGGTTTATTATATAACATAAGTTTAATATTGTTTATTTGACAAACATCAAATAGCCGAACATGATTGCACTGTATTCTAATAACACACCAGCAATGTCTGTTTACTGGGATACTTGACTGGTGTTCTCAAAAACAGCATGCTAGGGTACCATTCTGGTCTTTATTTTCGTATTTCCAAACTTATACACCTGTGCAAAAGCAAGAATTAAGAAACGTATAAACTAACCTGTTCCAACAAAAGGATCCAAAACGAGAGAGCAGGGAGTAACACATGCTAAATTTGCCATTACTAATGCCAGCTGAGGATCCATGGTTGTATTCCCAATAAATTTACGGGTTTTCAACGATAATTCATGAAGTAGCCGCCTCTGGCCAGTTCCTATCTGAAAAATAAGAAGACAAAATAAGAAGAATATAATACGAAAACTATTAAGGAAGAATAAAAGAAGAGGGAAGAGAATAGAAGAAACAGAAGAAAAAAAATAAATATAAGAGAAGAAAGAATAAACGAAGAAGAAAACTAAAGCAAAATAAATTAAATTAAAAATAAGAAGAATAAAATAAAAACCACTAATTCTAACCTCTTTACCTTTAAATATTTGATACATAGGAATCACTATTGAATGAATGATTTTATCAGTGATTGAACCCGTACAGAGTATTTCACTATCTAGTCTACAAAATACGGCATAAAATATCAAACACTGAAAAACACAAGCAAAATACTAAACACCACAAAGAAACAAGGAAAATCAATAAGTTAACGAAATTTATTAACACTTAATAGTAAGTAAATGAAGACGAAAAGGAAGAAGAAGAAAAAATTATACAATATCTAGTCTCTTGGCACAACAGCAACGCTTTAAGAAATTTAAAAATAAATTTCTTGTGAATTATGGTCTCGATTTATCAGTAGTTGTACCGAAACAATCGTGCTCAAAATCCTCCTCAGGGCCAAATAGTGGTTTTTTCTTTTGTGGATGGTGAAGTTTTCCCCACAGTAGAGTGCAAACGGTCTAGTATCATAATACTATATTTTCCTGTTTAGCTTAAAGCTTATTCCAATAGGCAATACAAAGAACTCCCCTTAAAAAAAAGTCCCTCCGGATTCCACCTCAAATAATAATGGAATTGATTCATATTTGCCTTATGCCGGTTGGGCCTGTACTATTTCACAAAGCTCACATGACAGGTAAAATTCTGTGAATGGTGCATCGATCAATGTTGAAGCTAATGTCTTTACAAATGCTAAAATCTCTTAAGGAGTCCTTTCTATTAACTCTAAGCAAAGGAAAAAAACGTCCTCAATCAAAAGTATTTCCCCTCCCCCTGTCCAAGTTTCTCCTTCACAAAACTTAGGCATTTACCTCAAAGTTTCTCCTAATACCCCCTTTGAAATAACAAAGATTACTACAATAAGGGTTGCAATTTTTAACAAGTTAAAATAAATGTTTTTTCTTAACATTCACCGTGATGGATCTTTGCTAATAGCTGTTCAAGATCAGAAATCAGTAGATATAATACTTGATCTCAAATCTCTTCTGAATACCCCAATTAATTCATCTAAATGGAACCCAAAATAATCTAAAGTAAATATATTAGTATATATTGTTCCTCTAGAAATACCAATTCAGGAGTTAAAAGAAGGGCTCTCAGATAGGACTGGTAACACAATCCCTGTAGAAGATGTCACTCAACTGGGTAAACCCAACTCTAATGGATTAAAAACAAGTAGATCTTTCTTATTTACACTGAAGGAAAAAATTAATATCCCAGAAAAGTTATTCCTATTTGGGCATATCAAACCGCACAAGGAATACAACCCAAAGCCTATCCAGTGTCATAATTTTCGAAAACTGGGACACACAATGAACAAATGCAATGAAATTCTCCTAGCCTGTAGTAATTGTAAAGGCTCCCATCCTAAAGAGTTGACAACTTGCAACGACACTCAGCCTACATGTATCAATTGTAAAGGCCCACATGAATCCACGAATAAATCACAATGCCCTGCATATAAGAAAAGAGCACTAACACTCCAAATAGCAACAGAGAAGGCCATTCCATACCCTTTTGCAGCTATGGAAGCATATGCTGCCCAATCACACCAAATAAAACCTATATTGAAACCAAATAAAACTCCCAAGTCAAACACCCCCAATGCATCAAGTACTCCTTACAAAACACCATCCTTTAAGCCCCCTAGCTCACATCTCTATCAGAAAGAATCACCAAGCCAACAAGGCTCCTTGCCGAGTGAGATGAGGTCGGCCTGGCACCCCCTCCCAACAAGAAACAAACCAGAAACACTACCAGGAATAAATCCCTAAACTGACAAACTGGATGCACAACCAAACATGCAAACCCCAAATATATGCTTATTCATTCTAAACTACAATGCAGTTCAGGCCATGAATATACAAAAACGACAGAAAACAAAAGTCATTGATGAATTAACAAAAATCTACATCCCTAAGCATATGCTCATTCAAGCAAAAAAAAGTTTTTGCTTTACTATTAACAAAATTGAACATCGATACACAGTCATATGAAAAATAAATCAACAACACAACACATATCAATACTCCAGTGGAACGTAAGATCATTTACTGAACATAAGTTAAATGAACTAATATCTTTTATGAATAATAATTCCATCAATATTGCTTGCCTCCAGGAAACTCATTTAATCCAAAATCAACAAATTAAGTCTCTGTGTTACACTATCCTGAGAAAGGATAGATCATTGGAGAGAAAAGGAGGTCGAGTAGCTTTAATAGTTAAAAATAATATAAAATTCTGTGGCATCAGCTTTCCAGTTTTTGTAAATGATGTTGATGCAGTTGGTATCAGTGTTTGGCTGAATAATACAAAAACTTACATAATAAGCTTTTATAACCCTAATGGCCAAACTAAAGATATCATGTATTTCTTCAGCTATATAAATAATTCTAATATATTGAAAAATATTATTATTTCTAGCCACTTTAATGCCCACTTCCTTTTGTGGAGGAATAAACCAGCAAATAAAGATGGTAAGTTCATTGAGCGTATGACTTCAAATAATAATGAATTAGCTGTTGCTACCCCTCCCAATCTGAATACATATTTCAACCCCAAAAGTGGCAGTTTCTCTACAATTGAATTACAAATTGTGTCTTTAAATATTTTGAATAAAATTTATATAAATAAAATTGATAGTCTATGTACTGACCACTTTGCCATAGTTTGCTCCCTAAATGAACCTGCTGAAACCCTATCACACCTCCAGATATATCAACACTAAAGTAAATTGGCCTATGTTCCAAAATAAGCTAAATGATGAAATTACAATTTTCACCCAAAATTCATGCATTTCAACCGCAACAGCTAACACACATACTGAAATTTTGGCATCTTTACTAATAAATACAGCTAATCATGCTATCCCCAGGACAACACCCAGGAAAACCTTCCCTAAACATATTCCCAAAGCATGGTGGACAAATGAGTGCCAAAATAAATGGAGAACAAAAAAGGCAGCTAGGAGAACATTCTTAAAAAACCATCACCTAGTACATATTTAAAAAAATTACAAGCAGAATCTAATCTGAAAAAAACTATAATAAATGCTAAATATAATTACTGGAATAATTTTGCAAATAATCTCTCCAGAGAAACACATGAGCCAATTATACATAAAGTCATAAGCCACATCTGTGGGGAAAAAACTTCCCCCAACCCACTCCTGTATAAGCTTATACATAATAATACCCATTATGGCAATGACAATGAAAAAGTTAAGCTATTTGCTACTCTTTTTGTTAATAAGTTAACATGAAATAATTGTATCAAAATGCCCCCAATCCCCATGAACCCAATTTACCAACCACGTTCAGGATCTTAGTATCTAACCAACCCATTTTCAATCCAGGAAATGAATAATGCAATGCATCATATTAGGACCAAGACTAGCGGCAGCTATGACAATATACACCCTACATGGATAAAGAATCTAACCCCTTCATACAAACAGGAACTTCTAAATTGTTATAATCATGCTTGGTATTCATCTATATTCCCCAATATCTGGAAAGGTTCATCCCTCCTACCAATCCCAAAGAAAAATAAACCCAAAAAATAACCCTGCGTCTTATAGGCCCATAATGATTACTCCTGTGATGGGGAAAATAATGGAGAAAATGATCTATTACCGACTCCTCTGGTTTGTTGAGAAAAATAATATGATCCCTCACACTCAAATTGGCTTGAGGAAACACCATTCCTCAACAGATGCTTTCATATTGTTAACAAATGCAATAAATGAATCATTCTAAAAAAATAATGTCCTAGTTGCAGCTTTCCTAGATTTTGAAGGGGCATATGACAATGTGAACCACCAAATCCTTTTAATTAAACTTGAAAACCTTGGACTACCCCCAAGCTAGTATCTTTTATATAAATCTTTCATAAAATTGTGAAGTTTCATTGTTTGTGTAGGTTCAGTCTCTTGACCCCAAAAGACAATAACCAAACGCCTTCCTCATGGAGCAGTCCTCAGCTGCCTCCTCTTTGCCCTATATCTCTGGGACATGAACCTCCCCCACACGAATCTACAATATGCTGATAATCTGGTACTATGGTCATCTGGCAACACCTTTTGAGATTCCACAGCCAACGCTGCAAAAGTCACTTTTCCAATTTGAAAAATTCTTTCAATATTCAGAGTTACCCATTGCACCTACCAAGTCAAAAATAATCCAATTTGACCGAAAGCGAAATCATGTTAATGCAAGACTAACTCTAAATGGAACAACTATTCCAGAAAATAATCGTATTAATTACCTAGGTCTCATGCTTGACCAGAAACTTAACTTCCACCTCCATATTTCAAACACAATAAAAAAAAGCAATAGAAAAACAGGTAGAATATAATAAAGACTTCTTTCCACACACTGGGGATGTAAGGAGAAAACCTTACTCCAGTTTTATAAGTCAAATATAAGACCCAATATTGACTATGGGCTCATCGTATATGGTGGATGTGAAGAGACCCAAATACAAAAAATTTAAGAAATATACAACAATGTAATACATCTCTTATTTGGTTTTTAAAAACCCACAAGCACCGCGTTTATGCTCATTGAGGTCGTCTTAGTAGCGATAAGGGAGTGAGGCTGATTTCTTTCGATAAAATATCTTACAAAAATTTAATAAAATCGCACAGACACAATGCATAATTGGTTGAGAAATCCAGCTATGTATAGAGGCAATGCAGATGAGTATGCCAACATTCAGAAGAAGTTTCCTGTACCCGCAAAGTCTATTGCACCTACTTTCCCCCAATCCCTCCATGGAGTTGGTCAATCCCCATAATAAATACTGATTTCTCAAAGTGGACTGAAGATTTAACCCCCATAGCTTTTGTTTAGAAAAAATTTGCTGAACTTAATACAATTACTTATAAAAACCATTTCCAAATCTTTTTTGATGGGTCCAAAATGAATGAGAAGGTAGCAAGTGGTGCCTTCCTTGCAATGGGTGAGAGATTGCATAATAATGTATCTATAATGTCTGCAGAGTTAAATGCCATAATCATGGCCATAATCACACCTTATGGAAAATAAGCCCTTGATTGCCAATTCAAATAATATTATAGTTTATTCTATCTCTTTATCAAGCCTTGAGTTGCTGTCTTCAGCTCCTCAGTATAAGCTGGATATTGACACTTATCATTGTCTTAGTATTATAGATAATCTTGCTTCAAGTGGCATAAGAACTTATCTTCAGTATATACCTAGCCACTCTGGTATAAGTGGTAATCATCAGGTTGCTGAAATAGCAAAAAATGCTATAACTATTGACCAGCAAAGTGGGAGACCAATCCCCATTAGAGATATTTACCGATGGAGACTATCAGATATTATGTTTAATAAGAATAACCCTACTCTTTCCCCCTTTCCCAATAAGTATTTTTCTAAAATTTATCATAGAATTCGTTCTGGAACAAATGGACTAAACTTTCTTGCATTCTCGTATCAGTTTCCTAATTCAAGTGGTTCGGTTCCCCTGTCCACTCTTTGCAGACATTGTGTTATGAATAATGAAACAATTGACCACTGCCTATTTGAATGTAATATGCTGACGTCTGCACAGCATACCTTGCATTGTAAACTGTTAAAGTGCTTCAAACACCACAACATCTCACTATCAGCCAAGAGTCTAGCTAACTATACCTGCACATAGAGCATAGAAATCGATATCTATCATCTTATATTTGAACTCCTTGAGTCGAAAGATCTACTGAAAGATATCTGAGAATATCTAATAAATAAGAGACTACCAAGCCAGTAGCTCTGTAGCCCACAGAGTGAAGCAAAAGGAAAAGGGCTAAATATCATCAACTGAAAAGCCCGCCTGCTGTGAAATAGAAGAAGAAGTCTCTTTGTTCGGTGAATGATTTTATTCAGTGATTAAACCCGTACAGAGTATTTCACTATCTAGTCTACAAAATACAGCATAAAATATCAAAAACTGAAAATCACAAGCAAAATACAAAACACCACAAAGAAACAAGGAAAAAAGGAAAAACAATAAGTTATGAATCACTATTGTCGCATGGGTCAATAAAAAGAGAAGATTTATCTGATAGATTCTCTCATCTGTCAATTAAACATCCTGACATGAATTAAACTCTAGAAAACCGGTGAAGTCATAAACCAAATTCAATCATTAACAAAAATCCCTTGTTTTGAGTTTATTGTTGCGATGGAATAAAAATTGATTTTTAAATGATTTGCCTTTTTAGCCAATTCTCGCGGTTGCTTAGACAAGACCGTGTTAGAAGCCGGTTTCTTTTTAAATTGAGATTCGCAGTTGGCATTTTCTTGCCATTAAGATACGGCTTGCCGCGAAGATTTCCCCAATGAATCCCAAAATAGCCCCTGCTGATAGAAAAGCCAAGATTTATGCATGTTAATCGCTAATTTTAAGATCACACTTGTGCTACAAAAAGGGAAAATCGAAATGCCAAGAGTTTCCCTTGGAAGATTAATTTCTTCCATTATTTTCGACTAATACTAAATCTTTGTATCTTATGTGACATTAAGAATAAATATACCAAACCTGCTGTTCCAAGTTTCCATATTTTCAACTTAAAAAAAAACTCCCTTCAATCCTCAATCTGATTGGTCAATCTTAAAAGTTAGACTTGAAAGTTGAACACAGCCCAACTCACACAGTTACACATGGGACAAATTATTAGGGAAGAAGCTGTATGTATTTTTTTTATTATTGAGAAGTGCAATTATAACGTAGCTTAGGTGTAGGTATCTTAACTTTTTTGTTTTATTCACATTTTTAATCCTTTAGGCCAGTGGTAGCTAAACCAATTTTGGACCACACCCCATCTGGTTACTTCCAAAATCCTGTTGCCCCCTTGTGATATTTAAATTGTGTTATTTAAAATTGTATGTGCATACATCTGAAGGAACATTAAAAGGACATTAATTTGGCATCTTTTTCAGGTCGTCCTTTAGGCATATTTTATGCTAATGAAAAATATTGTCTGAATACAACACCTTTTATAAAGTGCAGGCCGTCATTTCCATGCTGTCATATATCATATGTCATATATGTGACGTTATTCACATGAAAAATGCTTATTTTCAAAAAAGACTCTGAAGTTGTCAGCCAAAAAGTGAATGTTCTACCCCTGACCCACCAAAATATTGCCATGCCCCACCAAAGGGGCCTGCGCCCCACGTAGGTAATCAAAAGTTTTAGACGTTGATAAGCTATATCAGACAAAGAAATTTCCGGTTTTTTGTTTGGCTCTTTTGTTCCTCTTTTTTTTTCTTTCGTTTTTTATTAATTTTTATTGTATTAGAGTTCATGAAATTGGCTAACTTATTATACTGCACACTAGCAAAAACGTTAGCTTTCTCACAAGTGCAGCGTTTACATTTTGCAAAAATTGTTTTTCTGTTTGAGAAAAAATAAAGTTAAACCTAACCTATACACAGATTCGGACATTTCGATTTGGTTGACGATTCGGTTATACTGTTTTGTCCTAGGTAATTGGATAGATAAGTAAGGTCAAGACCTCGCTCTAGTGCTAATTTAGCTCAATTGCTGGATTAGGAAGACAGTTTTTTTTTTTTTAACCAAGAAATTACCTCTATTACGTTATAACAAAGGCACTGCTCCATGCTTTTGACAAAAGTAGGATTGAAGACCAAGCTCCATAGCCAAACCAAGTTCTTAGATATTTTAACAAAAACGAAAATTTTGCTGTCATTAGATAGTAGAGCTTCAACTTTATCTATCCACAGAATTACACTTTTGAATTGAAATACGTTGAAAAAAAAATTTTTTTTTTTCAGAAACATGGCTTGTCGCAAAACATATGCTTCACAACGAACATAAAATTTAAGCATTAGAAAAAAAAAGAAAAAATGTCAAACAGCATTCAGTCTTCAAAGTGATTAGCTTTTTCTGGTTTAGCATTCCTTGAAAATATAGTTAGAATAATCGTCCAAACCACTATTTCCAGGCACATGATATAAGATACCACAGCCATAAAAGCGAAATAAAATTTTCAAAAAGTAAAATTTTTTAAGCAGAAATGCATCAGAGATACATTATTCGAAACATAATTCGTTTTAAAAATTCAATTAGCAGAAGCCCTCTCAAAAGAGCACCTAAATGGTGCAAATTCATTCCCTTTGGCATTACTAGCCCACACCTACTTTAAAGCCTATTGAATTTCCATAAAGAATTAGAATTGTGTAAAAAGTGAAAAAATTTCGTATAGACCAAACTGTTTACTAAGAATAATTTTCGCTAAAGCCCTGTCTTCCTCATGGCTTTTTTGGGCGAAGTTGGTCGAGTGAAAACAGCGTTTTGTTAATCTGTTTTGAGTATTCCTGAAAAATCTTCCAATGCGCCCAACTTAAAACCTTAAAAACCACTAGTAGAGATTGGAGCTACCAGGAAGTCTAAACCCACGGGCGACCTCGCCTGAAAAATATCATGAGGACACGACTTAATAATTTAAGGAAACCTATCATTTGTACGGAAAATTGAAAAATAAAACCTTGAAGTGTAAGCAAATATTTAACTTAGCATTTGAAATTTCAAAATGAGCGCGCAATAAAAATTGAAAGTCATCCACATTTATTTGTTAAATGAGGGAATGAACAAACTCATTTTTTGCTTTTTGAACTTCTAAATTACACGCTCAAATCCACTAAAACTTACTCAAGCAACGTTTCAAATTGTTAGAAAATTTTTACTGAATCTTTTTAGTAAAGATTTCTTGTAAGCTCGTGAAAAATAAATGTTAGTAAAATTGTTACTCACAACCTATTGTTACATAGTTGAAAGTTCTTACATTTTTTCATTATCCCTGGTGAAACTAAGAGGAAGAAGAAGAAAAAACTTACCAGCCTACCAAAGAAAGAATTATACGGATGCTCTGGAATATTGTTGGGATCTAATCCATAATATTCAAAATAACAAAGATGGCAGTCGGGTGATTTCAAATTGACAGGACCTTTAAAATTCAAATAGCTGAATTCCTAAAAAAAAAAAATTAAAAAAAAGACAGAAAAAAGAGCCGAAAAGATGTTTTTGGCGTCCAGGGGCCCAAAAGTTGGCATAAAGTTCCGAATTGTCTTCAAAGTATTTTTTACCCTCACAGATTAAAAAAATAATATTTTTAAGATTCTGTTATTCCATTTATGCCCGTTAGTTGTTCTACCGATCAGATCTGTTTTTTCTTTGTAGATGGTTCAAATAAATTTACACCTTCGGATTGTTATATTTTTCATATCCCTATGGGAAATAGCTTATGTATTTGGCAGGTTTAATAGTATTTCAACAGTCAAATAACTCTGTATATGATAGTTCATGTTAACTTTGGATATTTTTTGTTGTTGTTGTCTTTTGGTTGTCTTTGAAGGAATTTACTGCTTATTTTAGCCACCCAGGCTCTCAAGAGCATGATGGCTGACCATTTGGGTATAAATTGTTCACCATGTTTTTTTCTAATAAATTAACTCTCTCTCTCTGAAACAAAATAATAACACATAAAACACTAAAATATACTGTTGACTACTATCATTATAAAAAAGGAAAATCAACTTTAACAAGGAAAAGTGGAAACAATAAAACAAGGCATGATATAAAATACTAATTATTAAAGTAGGTCACGTCCATTATCCTAGCTTAGCCACCAGGCAATGTTTCCAATTCAACAAGTTCAATGAAAATATTGAGTATATTCGGTGTAGTGCAGCATAATACCCTGAAAATATTCCATCACTGCAATAATCACGATATCTCAGCAGTTGCAAAAGGGGAATATAAAGATCGAATGCATTTTATAGACATAACGAACCGATCCCTTGTTGTTCTGTTTCTGGTTCCTAGCTTTTACAGGAACTTTCTCAAATATTTCATGGGAAATTGGTTTTACAATTGTAGAAAGTCTTACATAAGGACTTACAGAAGTCTGAAAAGTCTTACATAATTATACAGCCCCATTTGCAATGATACTTAGCTAACGTTGATATTTACGTAATGCATTTACCTAACTACAGGCTTATTCAACACAAATTTGGTCAATTAGAGAGCTAACTATAACCAGGATCATAATTCAGTATATCTGAACGGTTTTAGAATTTAGCTACAGCCAGCCAATTAGAGCTTTATTACCAATTGTTAACTGTTTAATAAAAAACCTGTGAAGCAATCCAAACATATTATTTGAACCTGGGTTTCAGTCGCGAGTTAAGGGTTTATGATTGAATAAAATACAGGATGAAGACATACTACTTTGCCTAGTCGAAACAGCCAATCAGACAAATTTTATTTATGAATGTGATTGGCTTAAACGTAACTCTTTGATCTTAAGAAAAGATTAGTTTACTTGGCATAAACGAGCCGATCCATACCGCAGATTTTGTAACTCTATTCCAGAACTTTCATCTGGAAAAATGTGAAATTTCGTAATTTTTGCCAGAAGAAAGATCATTGATGCGTTTTTCTGTTTTTTTTTGTCAGGGTGATGCTATCGAACCAATGGTCATATAAGATGGGGAGAGGGCATGTTCGATCGGAAATTACAGTTCTAGTTCCCCATTTTATGACGAAAACGATTGGGGGCAGCTAGATCCCTCACACGCCCCTTTTTTCCCAAAGTCATCCGATCAAAATTTTGAGATAGCCATATTCATCACCATGAATAGTTGAAAAGTCAAGTAATCACGCCTTTGGGGATGACATGGCCCTAAAAGTCCCAGGGAAAAAGGTTGTAAGTTATGAAATTTGTTTAGTGTCTACATATAGTATTTGTTATTGGGAAGTAAATAGATTAGTAAGGGAATTAAGGGAGTAAGGGAAATAGGGAAGTAAGGGAAGAAAAAATTTGTTATTGGGAAGTAAATCACGCCTTTGGGGATGACATGGCCCTAAAAGTCCCAGGGAAAAAGGTTGTAAGTTATGAAATTTGTTTAGTGTCTACATATAGTATTTGTTATTGGGAAGTAAATAGACATTTTTTGGGAGAGTGAATTTTCTGCAGAGAGGGGGGAATTTTCAGTATTTGGAGATTTTCCAAAAGCAGACTTTTCCATAAGAAGGGAAGTTTCCGGGATAAGCTTTCGAAGGGAAACCATACACGGGGGAATTTACCAGAATTCTTATACTAAATTCTTTTTATTTGACTTACTTTCTCTTTGCCAATTTAATTTTACATGTGAAGATATACCGGGGAAATTGCCCAGGCATAATTTTCAAAGGAGTTGAATTTATCTAGGGGATTTTTCCGTGGGGGGGATTTTTCAAGGGAGAGATTCTCTATGCAAAAATTTTACGCGGGAGAAACTTTCAATTGAGACATTGGGAGGGGAGAATTTCCAGGAAACATTTTCCACGGAAGGAGGATTTCCTGCATGATTTGAAAAGCGATTAGAGATTAAAAGAAAAACAACTCTTTTTTTCAAACGAAAGCTGGCTTAAAAGAACTGTCCAGGCGGAATTGTCCGGAAGAAGTTTTCTGGAGGGGGAGAATTTTCGGCAGGGATGGAATTGTCTGGGGGAAGGGGGATGTTACTCGACAGGAATTTTCCAAGAAGGAATTTCCTTGGGGGGGGGGATTTTTCATGGAGAGAAAAGACGGATTTTCTGGCATTATTTGAAAAAAAAAATCAACTAAAAGTAAGGAGCAACATCCAAATTTAAAATAAACAGAAACTCTCGCGTATGACGAGGGGGTCCCTCTCCTCAATTTAGTTAATCACTGAAACGCAGAACCAACTCTCAGGGGAAAATATTAACATACTGCTGATTTTGAATAGCCAAAAACAGCCAGTAACTTATTCTTTATCCTGAGCCCGAGTAATTCCAAATCAGGGTTTTTGTAATGTTCATTCATGCAACGGATTTTTTTCTTATTTTATTCAAAATTTGGAAAAAAAATTCTGCTAAATACTCTTTAATTACAATTTTTGTTATTGAATTTTGGCAGAACCTAAAATTAATCTTAGCAAAAAACTGATCAGAAATATCGAAATCGATAATAGAATATCGAAAGTAAAATTATCGATACATCAATATATTGCTTAATCAAATTATCGCCCAACACTATTCAAAATGTCAAATAAAAATAAATTGCCATTTTATTCTCAAAGGATAAATTAGCTTATTTTATCGGGATAGAAAAAAAAATCAATAGTAGTAATAAATATTGTTTTGACATGTTAATAAATTGAGAGCGAATAGTCAATAAGGACTTGTCCCAGTTAAAGATAGGAACAGAGCCACAATTTGCAATAAGGAAAGAGTTACAGAGAAATGGGCAGAACATTTTGAGAATGTGCAAAACCGAGATGGAGCTGCAGAAAAAGATATAGAGGAAAATGAAAAAGTTTGTGATACCTTAGAAGTGAAGGAAGATTTGTTAGGAAGAATAAGCGAAGGTACTAAAAAGATTAAAAATAATAAGGCCCCGGGTGCTGATACTTTGGTAAATAAGCTTCTTAAGTATGATGGCCCTGAGGTTTAGAAATAAGTTACTGCTGAATACGAATATGATTTTTGAAAAAGAGGAAGGATCTAACGATTTTATGAACTGTATTGGAAAGGTGATAAGAGTGAGTGTGGTAATTATCGAGGTATTAGCATGGTCTCTGTAGATAGCAAATTAATTAGTAATATCATACTTTTTAGACAAGGAGATGCTGTAGACTAAGTTTTGAGAAAAGAACAGTGAGTTTTTAAAAAGGGTAGAGGATGTGTCGACCATATTTTATCCCTTAGATTAGTAACTGAAAAGTGCCTGAATTATCAAACACCTTTATTCCTCAGCTTTATATATTATGAGCAAGCGTTCGATTCAGCTGCTGATAGGAGAGCTTCAGTAAAGGTCTTATATGTAGGAAAATAACACTGCTGCAGTTCAGGTAGGAAATGAGGTTAGAAGCTGGTTTCGTATTAAATCAGGAGTTAAGCAGGGTTGTGTTCAATCTCCTTTATATGAATCATTTTGATGAACTTTGTCTTAAGGAGCACAGAAAAGGCAATGGGATAATACGAAATCGGGAGGAAAAAATTTCCCGGACTTAGATTATGCTGAGGTTAAGCATCCTAGAAGAAAGAGTGAGTAGAATAAACGACCTCTTAGAGGTTTTGCAAGTTCAGGGTGCTAATATAGAATTTGAAAATTAATGTTAAGAAGACTAAGTCGCTAAGACTAGGAATAAGGTATGATGAAAAGGTGACATTGGGTATAGTGATGGGCAACATTGAATGTTGATATTCATATATCGCACCAAATATCGATATCGAATATCAAAACATAAATGTCGATATCAAAAACGATATTATTTAGGCTTTTTTTTGTATTTACTGGTGAAGATCCAGAAGAAAAGTTTCAACAGAGAAAATTATTTCGTAAATGGTCGAGAGGAAAAATAATGAATTCAGTCCATTGATTTATCTATGTTGACACACAGCATGCACAGCTATATACGCAAACTACGTTTAGTGAGGATGGACTCTCAAATGTTGCTGATAACCTCAGAAAGACTTGGCTAGGTAAAATACCTTCTAGGCATATAGGCCTTGTTCAGATCACACTCATCACGATTGCCACATACTTCAATTCGCGTTTCAAGAAATTATATATTATTCCTGACGATCTTCTCCAACTAGAGAGTAAAACAGCAAGAGACATGGATTTGGCCTGACTGGAATCTGTATCAACAGATGCAAGTGCCCTGACAGTCCCTGTGATTCAGCCACTACAGAATCAAGCCAGTTTGTGGGGATTACATGACACAGTCTCAGTAGTCAATGCCAGACAAGCTCCGTCAGCAGCTGCATCTGTCATGGCTTCCAGATTTTCATTACGGAGTCTTTACTCCCAAGAAAACAGATCCATTGAAGTCATGTAAGTTTTGTAATATGGGTCTCAGAAATACCTATACAAATTTGTCATAAAATTAAATGTCCATGTCCGCCACTGATGCCCTTTCTGAGACTGGATTCTCAGCCTGATCAGTTAATCATATCATATCCATATCATATATAATCATATTCCCTTCATACACGGAACAATTTCTGTTTTTTTTTAGTTTAAATGCTGCTCTGTACTTTCAGTGGAAAAAAAAACAATTTTTTCTTTAATCACTGAAAGGCAGAACCAACTCTCAGAGAAAAATATTGACATGCTGCTGATTTTGAATAGGCAAAAATAGCCAATAGCTCATTTTTCTTTAACTTAAGCCCGAGTAATTCAAAATCAGCGTTTTTGTAACATTAATTCATGTAATGGAAGTTTTTTTGTATTTTATTCAAAATTTTGAAAAAATTCGCAAAATAATCTTTAATTACAATTTGTATTATTGAATTTTGACCAAAACTGAATTTAATCTGATCAGAAATATCGAAATCGATGTATCGATTATCGAAAATAAAAATATCGATATGTCTTTAATCAAATTACCACCCAACAATAGTTGGGTAACAAAAAGATTGATCAGATGGACAGCTTCCCATACCTTGGTAGTATTACTAATAAAGACGGTGAGAGCAGCGAAGATGTTAAAAGTGGAATTGCCAAGGCTCAGGGTGTTTCTTCAAAGTGAAAAAAGTTCGGAAGAATAGGAATATAAGTCTGCCAACCAAGATTAAAATATTGGAAGCTACAGTAGCAAGTACAGTTATAAATAAACTTACTTACTTACAGTGATGACAGTGGTCAAATATAGTTCTGAGGCATGGACACTCCGAAAAGTAGATGAAGATTTGCTAGATATTTTTCAGAGAAATTGACTACAGATTGTTCTGGGTACCCGACTCACTGACCGTACTTCGAATAATCCGCTGCACAAACAATTTGATTCAGTCCCGTTTTTTAGAGCTATAATGAGAGAAAGGTGGAGATAGCTAAGGCATGTTCTTCAGTTGAAGGGTGACAGATTGTCAAATATTTTCCTTTTTGCCAACCGTCTAGGGCTAAACAGAAAGTAAGTCGTCCGCGGTTGGGGTAGGGTGCCATAAAGAAAGATTTAAGGGAAATTAGAACTTCCTGGGAGGGTGTATAGAGAGACGTTTTGAATGTGTTGGGATGGAGGAGCGTGTTGGCCTCAGGCTGCTTGATGCTACGGTGAGTGGTTAGTAGTAGTAGTATCAGAAGATAAATAAGTGTTTATCAGAAAAAAAGCATGGGGGATAATAATAAACATAAAAGCGGTGCCAGATATATTTGTTTTAAATTAAGAAAAAAAAACGAACCTCAATGATTCTAACTTTTTCTTTTATGCTATAATTCTTGTTGAATGGTTCCACATCAATTTTAAAGCTGACTCCTGGAGATCGCCATTTATTCAAAACTTCATCTGGAATATTTTTCATGTATGAATGTAGCTCTTCTCTCTGTCTTGCCTTAGACCAAATCTCAATGCAATGCCTCACCAGGATCGTCCGAGATAGTATACGTTTGGCATAAGATTCACATGGTAGTTCCAATAATACCCAAGGCTAGGAAGAGGTACAAAATAAAATCCTGTAAAATGGTAATACTCAATCCACAATTAGAACGTTAATGATATCCATAAAACTGATTAAAAAAAAAAAAAATTCAACAGCTTTATTTCCATACTCACTGCAATGCTTGAGACTATTAGAGATAATGGACACTTGTTATAAAACTTGGAAAGTATTTCAATTATTTTTTATTAATACAGGATTTTTAATCTTTATATAATACATAATGCATAATATAGCCTATAAAATAAACGTATACATCAAGGAGAATTCATACTTTATAAAATAAAAAGGATGGATTAATAAGCTATTATTATTATTAATAAAGTGTTATGGTATTTTGATTAATAAAGGCTACAAAGAGGTAAAATAGAAATAAAATTTGTAAGATAGAATGCTTTCTGAAGAAAAATCAAATTACATACATCTAATTCATTTGAAAACAGTTTCTTTTTCAACAGCTTTATTAAGGTTCAATGCAGTGCTTTACCCAAGAGTATTGGAGATAATATATACTTGATGAAAGACGTGCAAATACCCAAAGCTACGAGTAGGTACAAAATGAATCTGCGCGATTTAAGTGGTTCCCAAGTAAACGCAAACATATATACAAAATTCATTTTCAAACAATTTCTTTTCTAACTGCTTCAATATAATCCTTCACCCGAGATTTTTTTTAAATAATGAATACTTGATGAAAGACTTGCAAATACCCAAAGCTATGCAGAGGTCGATGAAAGACTTAAAAATACCCTTAGATACAAGGAGGTATAAAACGTATCTATAAGACGGGAATGCTAAACCCCCAAACAAATGAAAACATTGTCCTCAAAAACTATTTAAAACAATTTTTTTCAACAGATTTATCAAACCTCATGGTAATACTCCGACCAAGATTATTACAGATAATGTGCGCATAATGTAGACTAGCCAGGTATTTTTATTGCTACCCGAGGATACAAAGGGGTACAAAATAAAACCTAGTAAGATGGGAATACTTCATTCCCAGATACCAACCAACAATATGCATTTAAAAACAGGCTCTTCTTTAACACCTTTATGAAACATCAATATAATACTTAACCCAAGACTATTCCAGATAATATGCACATGGTGTAGACCCGCAATGCAGTTTTAGTGCTACCCAAAACTACAATGAGGCAGGGGCTGATCTAAGTGGGGCACTACCACCAAAGTTCCAAGGTGCCGACATGCAGCACCGGCAACTTAGAATTTAGTTGATATTTTTAGTTTAATTTAGCTTATGCGTCAGCATTTGTCAGCGCGTTCGACAATTTTGTTGGCACATGTTTTATAGTCCCCCCCCCCAAACTAAACACCCAAGTTGCGCTTCTACAAAGAGGTACGAAATAAAACGCAGCAAAACGGGAATAATTCATTCTAAAATGTCCCATCTAAAATGCACATTTAAAAATTATTCTTCTTTAACAGCTTTATCAGATCTCACTGCAATGCTTCACTCAAGACTATTGCAGATAAAATGCAAATGCTATAGACCCGCAAGGCACTTTTATTACAACCCAAGGCTACAAAGAGGAAGAAAATAAAGCCCAGTAAGATTGAAAGGCTCCATTCCCAAATGTTCAACCCATAACATGCATATAAAAATAATTCTTCCTTCTTCTTCTAATTCTATTTCGCAGCAGGCGGGCTTTTCAGTAGATACTATTTAGCCCTTTTCCTTTTGCTTCACTCTGTGGGCTACAGAGCTACTGGCCTGGTTGTCTCTTATTTATTAGATATTCTCAGATATCTTTCAGTAGATCTTTCGACTCAAGGAGTTCAAATATAATATGATAGATGTCGATTTCTATGCTCTGTGTGCAGGTATAGTTGGCTAGGCTCTTGGCTGATAGTGAGAGGTGTTTGAAGCACTTTGACAGTTTACAAAGCAAGGTATGCTGTGCAGACGTCAGCATATTACATTCGAATAGGCAGTGGTCAATTGTTTCGTTATACATATTACAATACCTGCAAAGAGGGGACAGGGGACCTGAACCACTTGAGTTGGGAAACTGATAGGAGAATGCAAGAAAATGTTGCCCATTTGATCGAAAGCGACTTTTATGATTCATTTTAGAAAAATCCTTGTTGGAAAAGTGGGAAAGATTATGATTGTTTTTATTAAACATAACATCTGATGGCCTCCATCAGCAAATACCTCTGATGGGGATTGGTTTCCCACTTGGCTGGTCAATATTTATAGCATTTTTTGCTATTTCATCAACCAGATGATTACCACTTATACCAGAGTGGCTAGAAATATACTGAAGATAAGTACTTATGCCACTTGAAGCAAGATTATCTATAATACTAAGACAATGATAAGTCTCAATATCCAACTTATACTGGGGAGCTGAAGACAGCAACTCAAGGCTTGATAAAGAGTCAGAATAAACTATAATATTATTTGAATTAGCAATCAAGGGTTTATTTTCCATAAGGTTTTCTAATGTCATGATTATGGCATTTAACTCAGCAGACATTATAGATACATTATTATACAATCTCTCACCCATTGCAATTTTCAGGTGAGGAAGGAAAGCACCACTTGCTACCTTCTCATTCATTTTGGACCCATCAACAAAGATTTGGAAATGGTTTTTATAAGTAATTGTATTAAGTTCAGCAAATTTTTTCTGGACAAAAGCAATAGGGGTTAAATCTTTATTCCACTTTGAGAAATCAGTATTTATTACGGGGATTGACCAATTCCATGGAGGGGATTGGGGTAAGATAGGTGCAATAGACTTTGCGGGTACAGGGAACTTCTTCTGAATATTGGCATACTCATCTGCAATGCCTCAATAAATGGCTGGATTTCTTAACCAATTATGTAGGGTGTGTGAGCTATTTGATTCAATTTTTGTAAGTTGTTTTATCAAGAGAAAGCTACGTCTCTCCCTTATTGTTGTTAATTCACTCTCCATAAGCAGAAACTTGGTGCTTGTGGGTTTCCTAAGATCAAATATGAGACGTATTATATCGTTTTCTATTGTTTCAATTTTTGCATCTGGGTCTTTGCACATGCACCATAGAAGATGAGCCCATAGTCAATATGGGGTCTTATATGTGATTTATAAAACTGGATTAAGGTTTTCTCCTTACAGCCCCAGGGTGTGGAAAGAAGTCTTTTTAGTATACTTGTTTTTCTATAACATTTTTTTATTGTGTTTGAAATGTGGAGGTGGAAATTAAGTTTCTGGTAAAGCATGAGACCTAAATAATTAATATGATCATCTTCTAGAATAGTTGCTCTATTTAGATTTAAACTCGCATTAACATGAATTTGCTTTCGGTGAAATTGGATTATTTTTGACTTGGTAGGTGTAATCGGTAACTCTGAATGTTGAGAGAATTTTTCAAATTGGAAAAGTGAATTTTGCAGCTTTGACTGTGCAATCTCAAAGGTGTTGCCAGTTGACCATAGTACCAGATCATCAGCATATTGTAGATTCGTGTGGGGGAGGTTCATGTCCCAGAGATATAGGGCAAAGAGGAGGCAGCTGACTGCTGACTTCCTCAGGGACTGCTCCCTGAGGAAGGCCTTTGGTTATTGTCTTTTGGGGTGAAGAGGCTGAACCTACACAAACAATAAAACTTCGCAATTCTATGAAAGATTTTATAAAAGATACTAGCTTGGGGGGTAGTCCAAGGTTTGCAAGTTTATTTAAAAGGATTTGGTGGTTCACATTGTCATATGCCCCTTCAAAATCTAGGAAAGCTGCAACTAGGACATTATTTTTTGAGAATGATTCATTTATTGCATTTTTTAACAATATGAAAGCATCTGTTGAGGAATGGTGTTTCCTGAAACCAGTTTGAGTGTGAGGGGTCATATTATTTTTCTAACAAACCAGAGGAGTCGATTATAGATCATTTTCTCCATTATTTTCCCCATCACAGGAGTAATCATTATGGGCCTATAAGACTCAGGGTGAATTTTGGGTTTATTTTTCTTTAGAATTGGTAGGAGGGACGAACATTTCCAGATATTGAGGAACGTAGATGAAGCCCTAGCATGATTATAACAATTTAGAAGTTCCTGTTTGTATGAAGGGGTGAGATTCTTTATCCATGTAGGGTGCATATTGTCATAGCTGCCGCTAGTCTTGGTCCTAATATGATGTATTGCATTATTTATTTCCTGGATTGAAAATGGGCTGGTTATATACTCGGATCCTGGGCGAGGTTAGTAACTTGGGTTCATAGGAATTGGGGACATTTTGCTACAATTATTTGATGTTAGCTTATTAACATAAAGAGTGGCAAATAGCTTAGCTTTTTCATAATCATTGTCATAATGGGTATTATTATGTATAAACTCATACAGGAGTGGGTTGGGGGAAGTCTTTTTCCCACAGATGTGGCTTATGACTTTATGTATAATTGGCTCATGTGTTTCTTTGGAGAGATTATTGGCAAAATTATTCCAGTAGTTATATTTAGCATTTATTATGGTCCTTTTTAGATTAGATTCTGTTTGTAATTTTTTTTAATATGTAGTAGGTGATGGTTTTTTAAAGAATGTTCTCCTAGCTGCCTTTTTTGTTCTCCATTTATTTTGGCACTCATTTGTCCAGCATTCTTTGGGAATGTGTTCAGGGAAGATTTTCCTGGGTGTTGTCCTGGGGATAGCATGATAAGCTGTATTTATTAGTAAAGATGCTAAAACTTCAGCATGTGTGTCAGCTGTTGCGTTTGAAATGCATGAATTTTGGGTGAAACTTGTAATTTCGTCGTTTAGCTTATTTTGGAACATAGGCCAGTCTGCTTTAGTGTTGATATATTTGGAGGTATGTGATAGGGTTTCAGCAGGTTCGTTTAGTGAGCAAACTATGGCAAAGTAGTCAGTACACAGACTATCAATTTTATTTATATAAATTTTATTCAAAATATTTAAAGACACAATTTGTAGATCAATTGTAGAGAAACTGCCACTTTTGGGGTTGAAATATGTATTCAGGTTTGGAGGGGTAGCAACAGCTAATTCAGTTTATTTGAAGTCATACGCTCAATGAACTTACCAGCTTTGTTTGCTGGTTTATTCCCCCACAAAAGGCTGTGGGCATTAGTCTCCACAAATAATGATATTTTTCAACATATTAGAATTATTTATATAGCTCAAGAAATCCATGGCTTCTGTAGTTTGGCCATTAGAGTTATAAAAGCTTATTATGTAAGTTTTTGTATTATTCAGCAAGACACTGATACCAATTGCATCAACATCATTTACAAAATCTGGAAAGTTGATGCCACAGAATTTTATATTATTTTTAACTATTAAAGCTACTCGACCTCCTTTTCTCTCCAATGATCTATCCTTTCTCATGATAGTATATCCCAGAGACTTAATTTGTTGATTTTGGGTTAAATGAGTTTCCTGGAGGCAAGCAATATTAATGGATTTATTATTCATAAAAGATATTAGTTCATTTAACTTATTTTCTGTGAGTGATCTTACGTTCCACTGGAGTATATATATATGTTGTGTTGTTGATTTATTTTTCATATGACTGTGTATCAATGTTCAGCTTTGTTAATAGAAAGCAAGATCTTTTTTTGCTTGAATGAGCATATGATCAGGAATGTAGATTTTTGCCGATTCTGCAATGATTTTTGTTTTCTGTAGTTGATGTATATTCATAGCCTGAACTGCATTACTGTTTAGAAGGAATAAGCATATATTTGGGGATTGCATGTTTAGTTGTGCATTCTGTTTGTCAGTTAAGGGATTGATTCATGGTAGTGTTTCTGGTTTGTTTCTTCTTGGGAGAGGGTGCCAGGCCGACCTCATCTCACTAGACAAGGAAGCTTGTTGGCTTGGTGATTCATTCTGATAGAGATGTGAGCTAGGGGGCTTAAAGGATGGTGATTTGTAAGGGGTACTTGATGCATTGGGAATGTTTGACTTGGGAGTTTTATTTGATTTCATTATAGGTTTTATTTGGTGTGGTTGGACAGCATTTGCTTCCATAGCTGCAAAAGGGTATGGAATGGCCTTCTCTGTTGCTATTTGGAGTGTTAGTGCTCTTTTCTTATATGCAGGGCATTGTGATTTATTGGTAGATTCATGTGGGCGTTTACAATTGATACATGTAGGCTGAGTGTTGTTGCAAGTTGTCAAATCTTTAGGATGGGAGCCTTTGCAGTTACTACAGGCTAGGAGAATTTAATTGCATTTATTTGTTGTGTGTCCCAGTTTCAGACACTTCTGACACTGGATAGGCTTTGGCTTGTATTCCTTGTGCGGTTTGATTTGCCCAAATAGGAATAGCTTTTCTGGGACATTAATTTTTTCCTTCATTGTAAATAAGAAAGATTTACTTGTTTTTAATCCATTAGAGTTGGGTTTACCCAGTTGAGTGACATCTTCTACAGTTGAGTGACATCTTCTTCCTTAACAGCTTTATTAGACCTCACTGCAATGTTTCGCTCAAGACTATTGAAGATAATATACAATTGGTGTAGACCTGCAAGGCACTTTTATTGCAACCCAAGGCTACAAAGAGGAACAAAAAAAAAGCCCAGTATGATGGGAAGGCTCCATTCCCAAACATCGCACCTACAAACGTATTGTAAAACAGTTTCTTCTTTGAGATCTTTATCAACCCTTACTGCAATACTTCAATCAAGACTATTCAATATAATAATATTGACTTGGTATAAGGGTCGCAACATGTTTTCATTGTTATCCAAGATTATGAGGAGGCTCAAAACAAATCCTGTAAAACAGGAGCCCTCAATTCGCGATTCCATCTATAAACAGTTTCTTTTTTAATAGCTTCAAAGAACCTCAATAACAAATTGAGATAACATTCACTTTGCATAGGACTTACAAGGTACTTCCTTTAATACCCAACACTGCAAATAATTTTTTTTTTTTAATATTTATCACGCCCACGAATTTTGCTTTAAAAAGTTTCTTCTTCAACAGCTTAATCAAACCTCAATGCGATACTTCTTCAATGGCTGTTAGAGATAATATACAGCTGATATAAGAATTGCAACTAGCCATTGCTACAAAAAGGTACAGAACTAATCTAGTAAGATGGAATTGCTTGATCCCAAATTAAATGAAAATCATGCCCTCAAAATTCTTTTAAAAACAGTTTCTTTTCAAGAGCTTTGCCAAAGCTCAATGCAGGGCTTTGCACGGAACAACTCAAAATAACATACGCGTGTTGTATGCGTCACAACTGTTATCCATGATGACAAGGAGGTAGGGAATAAATCCTGGTAAATCAAATGCTCAATTCCCGAATTCATCTAAAAACAGCTTCTTTTTTAATAGCCTTGTTGAACTTCATCTGACAATTTGGGATAATATCAGCTTAGCATAAGCCTCACATGGGAGTTTTATAAATACCAAAGGGCAGTAACCTTTGATGACCTTGAAAAATATTTGTGTTATAGAAGTGAAATCTTGCAAAGATCTTGTGCTTAAATGAAATACGAAAAAATTATGTTCAGCTTCACAACTTTGCTCAATCCCACACTAAGAAGTTTCAAAGATCTGCAAATACATTTCCTGCATCTAGGAAAAAAAAAACCATTGATATGGGTTAAAATTCTGCTCAAACAATAGGAATTGCATTTTCAGAACTAAAATCAGAGAAAAAGAAAGTGATAACTGAAAATTAAGGCAAAATGTTGTTTTGTAAAAATTTCAATAGGTAGAAAAATTTCTAAGACTTGGAAATTACAAGAGAGTTAACATAGAAGCTTGGCAGTACCTTCCCAGAATATTTTTTTTGCCCTGGATTCATTACTGAAAGTTTTATTTTCTTAACCTAACCCCTTTCCAAGATAGTAAAAAGTAGTTAAACTAGAATTTTACCCTTCTCTCTAAATAATAGAACAGAAACAGATAACTCATAGGCTATTTCTAATGACTTCCTGGAGTTTCTTATTTGTCTCCAGAACAAGATTCTTTACAACTTTGTGTTTATCATTGCAACCCTTCTTTCTATCAAGGAGATTCTCTTTGAGCTCTTTAGACATAAATACTTTACCAGCCCTTGCAGCAAGATAGCTTTCACTCTTGAGGTGAAGGGATGCTTAAGTTAGTAATTGTGTAGGCTGATGTTCTTGAGTAGGCCTAGTCTATACACTGTAAGTCAAATCATATTTATTTAAGGTCATATCTATTTACCTATCTATTTAGCGTAATCATATCTATTTATTTACCAATCATATCTATTTAGTGAAAGCCTCACATGGCAGTTTTGTAAATACCCAAGGCTCTATGGAGGTACAAAATAAAAGCTCTTTAAGATGGGAATCCTCAGTTCCAGGTAAAATTTCAATTGTATAAAACAAATTTATTTTAAAACACTATCTAGTCCAATACCTTGATGAAACCTCAATACAGTATTATTCAAAATAATACGCTTAGTGTAACACTAGCGACTCAATGTAACGCAAGCAAGGTAATTTTTTGCTACAAAACCGAACCCTGTAAGACCATAATACTAAAGCCCCCATCAAAGAATGATTGAAACTTATAAGAGTGGAAACTGGCACCAGTGTCAAAAAGAAAAAATACCAACACCCTCTGCCATTTAGCATCTTTGTTTGATTTGAAACTCCTCCATACTTGTCTTTTCAGACACTTAAAAATTGCAGAAGAGGTAAAGAAAATTGAGCTCTATCCCCAGTAAGCCTAGCATCTAAAAGTCAACTAACCTGTTTTACCAACCAGGAATTTCCCAATCTATAGTAGGCCTGCTTTATTTGGACAGAATTTTAACATTAAGCAATTCTTGAGCATAAAAATATTGATTAATTATCATTTACAGAGATACTTCAGCTTTAATTATATTGCCTTGCATATTAATGAAGTCAACAAACAGTAAATACTTGAAGTTTTTAATTCTTGTCTTCCCATATCAAATTGCCAAGGATCCAACTAATACAAACAATAAAGAGTAGGCTACAATTTAATAAGAAATTTTTAAAGATAGTGAAATCTAAAAGCCATCTTCAGCAATATGAATGACTAAAGTAAGCTGAACGAAGTTCCTTCAATGCAACGTCATTCCTTCAAATGGACATTCAACAGATAAAATTGGATATCTCTGATAACACATTTGTTAATTCCTTCAATAGGATTTATTAAATGTTATTCCATAAATTGTGGAATTATTCTCACTTTTAAAAAGTCTAAAATCGTGGTCTTCCATAGAAAATGGAGCCTTATTCTTCCCAATTTATTCATTGATGGACAAAAAAAAATCGTATGGGTTGTCTTTGATCAAAAAATGACAAGGAAATATCATATATACAGGATAAAAACTACTGTTATGAAGAGATTCAATATCATCAAAAGACAGGCTGACACAACAAGGGGATCTAGTCCTACATCTCTAATCAATTTTAACAAACTGTATATTAAGAAGCCAAATGGAGTATGCCATTCAGGTCTTTGGATGTTGTACCACTTCATGCATCAAAATTCTCCACAGAGTACTGAGTTCTGCAATAAGGATTGCTTTTGGCCTCCCCTCTCACACACCAGTTGAGACTTTAAGAAAAGCATCAGAACTTCTAATGAAGAAGAACTTACAGTATGTTAAAAACTTATTAGGTATAATGAAAAGAGTCAGTTGGTGTTTACACGTGTCTTACATTATTAATACTGCTACTAAAAAGTCACTTTGGCACCAAGCCACCAGAGATCAACAGAGCTGTGCGCGCTCCTCCAAATTTCAATCTATTTAAAGCACCCTCCTATTGCTTGCAATCTCCCGAGAAGTTCCAGTTTCCCTTAAATCCCTCCTTGGGCTTGTTTATTATAAAATCCAAGGATAATTTTGAAATTCAGCATGATAGTCCTCACATATTGAATCAAACCCTTATAATTATAAACTAAATTCAATTATCACATCACACCTCGGTGATATCTTAATTATTTAAGGATTTTAATTCTACATTATTTGACAAACCAAAATTTAGGTCCTTTAGCCCAGGCTTATCCCAATACAGCCCCTCTGTTTACAACGTTTTGACCCATAGTCAATCAGAGATTATCTAGGAGCTGATCCTGTATAATTAAATTTTAATCATTGGATCAATGATGCATTATTTAGGGACTGGTCCAAAATAATAAAATATTAACCCTTAAAATTATTAAGATTGAAGGACGAATGTCACTTAATCAAAGCAGACTCAGTATATATTTCATAAATTGTGTTTAATTGAAGTTTCAATGTGAAAATCACACATCAAAAATATTAAAAACAAATTGTCTAATTTCCAATGTAGTTGGTATTAAAGGATTTTTAGGGCTGCTGGTTACACATCTGATGCTAATATTACAATATAGACATCCAAAACGGATGTCTATACTCATCATAAATATCACAAATATTCTTCTAAAGGCAGAGACAATGATCAACTGATTTAATCTCAGAAAAAATAGCCAATTGAACTTGGTAATGTTGTCTGATGTGAAGCTGTGTATTGTTACTTGCACTAAAACATCAAGCTGAAAAGTAAATCTTGTATTCATGCCTAAGTACACTCTGGCCAGAAACCTCCCTTGAAATTTTTTTCTAGATCCATAGGTGATTTAGATTTCAACAAGGTGTGCCATATTCCTTGAATTGTATTTACTACCAGGTGGTGTTTGGTATAGAGAGAGTAGACAGGCTGTCAGACTGTTGTTTTTTGGCAAGGTCTGGAGTTGTTTCTAGCCAGCTGCAATATGGAGAAGTTGTTAATGGTCTTTGCAGGTAAGTTTGGAGTCATTTAAAGCAGGTGCCTGAATCATCACAGGGTTTATTCAGCTATGTGGATCAAAATCAAGACTGCTTAGTGTCAATAAAGTGTGAGCTTGAGTGGATTACCCTTAATCAGGGATAATTACCTCAAAGATAAATGAACAGATCAAAATAAATTTGTAACAATAGATTTTACCAGCAGGACAGAGCTGATTTTAACACCCAAGATCATTAATTTAGTAAAGACTGAATCTAGATTGTTATAATTTTTCAAATATACAAAAACCTTGGATAGTAGGCATTCCCCTTGTTTTGTTTTTTTTTTACAAAAAAGAAGTGATTTTAGAGAACACACAGACAATCCTCTTTGTAAAAATCTCCAATGTCAATGAGCATAGGATATATAATAATCCCTTCCCACATTATTAGGGGTCAACTACCCCCTTGCCCCCCCCCCAAACGACGCCCCTGGCATTCTAGGTAAAACATTTTGAAGTTTCGTTGACAGAAGTCCATAAATGTGTATTTTATTAAATTACTATTTACATATTTTACAATCTTGCAATATTTATAATTGGCTATATCTGGTGCGTTTTATCATATGGTCGCCAATAAGGAGGAGCAGGGGGCGCCGGCCCCCCCCCCCCTTGGCTGAATGAAGCTGCCTCATATTTGTTTCAATTTAAAAACTTTTCCCACAAAACATGTTTTTCAAAGAAAAGTAAAGAGCTCACTTAAGCGAAAAAGGACAGAAATAAAGTCAAATAATATGTCTAAAAACAAAACATGTTTTAAATGTTTTCACTTTTTTTTACTTTAATAAATAAAAAGTTTTAAGACTTTAAGGAATAAATATCAGTATAAGTAGCCTATGTTAAACTGATAAGCCAAATTAATTTTGTTTTTTTCAGTAAAGCACAAATTATGTTTTGGTCTTGAGAAGGCATGGGGGTTGTCAGCCTTACTAATGTTAACTTTTCCTCATTTTAGGTTTGACTTGGCTATTTATTCTAATTTCTATTCGTTTTGAGTTTCATTTACTTATTGATAGTGATTTGTGGTAGTTTCGTGCTTTGAAGATTATTTGACTTTGTTTCTGCCCCTGTTTGGCTTATTGGAGCTCTTTACTTTTCTTTGAAAAACTTGTTTTGTGGAAAACGTTTTTTAAATTTATTTCTGTTTGTATTTTATTGACATAGTCTTTTTCACGAAAAAAAAAGATATTTTATATCTTTTTGGTAGACTCCATAGTTTGGTTTGCTTTTTGTATTTACAGGATTTAACTTACGAAATCCTCAGTGTCTTTAGGGAAACATCCCTGTTATGGCACTCTCTAGATGGCTGTCAGTTGGTTTGTCAAGTCTTGTTTCTCTACTTGGCTATCTGATATTCTTGGCTATCTGAAATTCTGCAATTGAAACCATGGGTAAGGGTCTCCCCAGAGTGTATGGCCAGTGGAGCCCCAGCACAACATCAAATTTGGAGGAGTGAGCACAAATGGTAGTTTTAACAGTTTTAAGTCAATAAAGTCAGATGTTAAACAGTCGCGTGTGTACATGTGCTCTTTCCAGAACACTTTCTGGTGTTCTGTGTACACTTTCATGTGTATTTTCACAACACTTTCTGGAAGACTGTTCCAGTCATCTACAGCTCTTACACTCCAGAAATTGACTCTTGATTTATTTAGGGCATGGGGTTTGAGCACTTTTTCTGACTGACCCCGTGTAGTCTGGGTTTTTGGGAGTCGAAAGTAATTTTCGAAGCTGAGTTTTTCCAACTTGTTTTTCATTTTGTACATCTGGATTTGGTCTCCTCTTTTTCTTCTGTACTTGAGTGTTGGAAGTTACAGTTTCTGTAACCTCTCTTCATAACTCATCTCTTTGAAGCCTGGAAAAAGCTTTGTGGCTCGTCTTTGAACTTTTTCCATCTCGGCTGAATCTGCTTTATAGTGAGGGTTCCAAATGACATTACATACTCAATAGTAGGTCTTACTAACCCTTTGTACAGCTTTACAAAGGTCTACTGGTCGAGATGCTTGAAGCTCCGCCTAATGAGACCAGTGAGTTGAGTCCTTTGAAGCTGGTTATGAAACTTAAGCTAAGAGTCAATGATAATTCCAAGGTCTCTTTCTGATTCCACTGTCTCTAATGGTACCCTTGCACCTGCTCTACTTTTTATAGTCAACTGTGGAACTGTTTCTTTTCTCTTGCAGATCTTTTGTTTTATTTGTGTTGAAGATTTGCCCGAGGTTTTTCAGGTTGTCTGTAAGTTTATCAATGTCTTCTTGAATGATGACTTTGTCCATGTGTGATGCCATTTTTCTGTAGACTTTAGTGTCATCTGCAAAAGTCTTGGTAGAGCTTGAGATACCGCAGTTAATTTTGTAGATAAATAGCATGATCAGGAGGGGCCCAAGAACAATACCTTGAATGACTCCACTTGTCACTCTGGCTGGTTCAGAAATGTGGCTCACCAACCCTGACTCTTTGCATTTGGTTTTTCAGGAAAGATTTAACCCAGTTTAGTAGTTGTGGCTGGAGACCAAAAATCCTGTACCTGTTCAACAAGACGTGGATGGGAGATGCTCTGAAATGCTTTTTCAACATTAAACAATACTGCCAGGATACCGTGGCCTTCTTCCAGAGCTTAGATCCATTTGTTCAGCGTGTCTAATAGTTGTGTGGTACAAATTTTGTTTGGAAGGAGCCCATACTGATCTGGGTTTATCACTTCATTCTCTAGATCATGGTGCAGTATGGAGTCTCTGATACACACTTCCATTAGTTTACAAACCAGTGACATGAGACATGCTGGTCTGTAATTTTCTGCCTTTACCCTTTCCCCTTTCTTATGGATGGGCACAACAATCACTTGATGCCAAAGTTTTGGCAGCCCCCCTTTGTCTATAGATGTCTGGAAAATCTCCAGCAGTGGAGAAACTATTTAACAATTTTTAATCCTGATGCAAATAGTATTTTTTTTAGTTTATTACATAGTGGAATGATAAGCCATGGAAATATGAGTGGGACTGTCTGTCCCATTCAACTACTAACTGATGCCAACTTCATCATAATGAGTGTCTTGCTGGGAGGCTGATGCTGCTTTGAGCTTAAATTGCATCTGTCCAGCAGACCTCTCTTATGGCATGTCACTGGGCCCTAACACACTGACAAAATTTTGCCATCATTGACCCAGAGCACAACAGATCCTGTATGGACCTTAATCACTCCGAAGTGTGAATTAAGGTAATTAATTAATTAAGGTAATACCTCCTCAAGTTACCCTGAAAAATAAAATTTAATATCATTCCCAAAAGATTCTATTTATGCTCTTTCTGGATACACTTACACTCTATTTATTGATGTAAATTGTAAGAGCAGAAGTAGTACTAGTAGTAGCCCCAAAAGCTTCAATACCTCCAGTCATTCTCAAAAAATTAAACTTGACCTAAAACTGACCTGAAAAATAAAGCTCAATATCATTCCCAAAGCATTCTATCTATGCTCTTTGACAACCTGGATACATATACACCTTTTTGATTCATTCAAATTGTAAGAACAGAAGTTGTAATAGTTTTACCACCAAAAGTTTCAAATTAATACCCCCAGTCATTCTAATTGGTGAGGTGTCTTATTGGCAACCATACACACAGTGCCTTTTGATTTAGATTTAAAGTAGCATTTAGTTTTATAGCATAATGGGCCAATTGCAAAATTGTGGGAGGCTGATACGCTTAACAAGCCTAAGGACGTAGTAGTCGGACCGCTCTGCATTGTAGAATAAAATCTCTTTTTCAAATTTTAACCGGACTTATTTAGGGAATAAATGGGCTTGAGAGGATGGCTGATTACCCTCCAATCTCTTTTTATTCTTAAAAAGGACACTAGAACTTTTTCAACTTTAAATTTTGCATAGAATTAGCTCCTTTAAATGTTTTGATGACATTTCTAGCTAGGATAGAATAGTGCTGCCAAAAATATTGCTTATATGCCCTTTTGCTTATATTGCCCTTTTGTAATTAGTTACAGTAACTGTAATGGTATATCAAAAGTATGCACATAGTGCCTTCTGGCTAGTTCAAAATTCCCCACAACTTACTCCTAAAGGTCTATCTTAATAATATAAGTTGTCCTTGAGATATTGCTTTGTCACATTATTGAAAGTTCACATGCTCATAGTTTGTTTTGATTTAGTTCAACATCTGTCTAAATATTCCTTATATTTGATTACTGAAGACTTTGCCATATGCTCTTTGGACTATTAGTTACAAAATATGTATCTTGAAATTTTGATTGAATGTGTTTTGGGAAAAGAGGGTGTCAGGAGGGCTATTTTCCCTCCATCATGTTTGACTCTTAAAAAGGAACTAGAACTATACATTCCCAATCAAATGAGCCTCTTCTAAAGTTCACACAACCACCCCTCCCATAAAACCTTGCATGCCCTTGGGGCATAACTTACAAACTTACAACCCTTACTCCTAGACTCTGAGGGGGCTGTATTAACCCCACAGGCCTTGTTATGCAATCTTTGGACTATTTTTGAACACACAACTATCTCAAAGTTTCTATCAGCTACACCTGGGAAAAATATGACATGGGGGGGGGGGGAGGAATAGCTGTCCTCTGATAAACTTGACTTTTAGGGCAGGGCCCATTGCCCTCCAATCACTTTTGACTATAAAAAGGGCATTAACTATCTCAATTTTCAAGTGAATGAGGTCTTTTTGAAGTTTCTACAACATTTCCTTCTATACAAAGTGCCCTGGTCTAAAAAAAAAAGTAAGAAATAGATAAATAAATAGTACATTGTGCCCACCTTGCTCTTTAGCCTACTTAGCCAGTGCTATTGTGCTGTCTATGATATTTTTGTTTTGAGATTTCTATTATACAGCATTGGATATGCTGATTAGACCAGGTAGCCCCCCCCCCCAAATTCACCTTATAGGTGCCCATGTTTTATCTTCAAACTAAGTATCAAAATTAGACTTACAGCTTCACCAGGAACTTCAGTAAACTTTACAGGAATATCAAATAGCTGTATAATTGCCATCATCTCCTAGATAAAAAGAGAACCTTTTAATAAAAACAATCCAATTAATTTGTACACTCCATAAAACTTGGTCATCAAGTCAGTAGTAAATTTAATTATAATCATATAAAAGCCATTGCATTTTATGTCTTTTACACTTCTATAAGTAATTGTTACTAAACAACATTCAAATATCTAACAGAATCAATCCATTGCTAATGCATTCAATGAAGTAGACATGTTCAGCATAAAAAGGTAATAGAAAGAATTTTCCTAGGGCTTTTTGCAGAGCTGCCACCAAAGAAGCTTAGAAAACACTGACTTTCACAGTCAGAAAACCTGACAGAAAATTCACACAATAGGGTGTTTTTGTTAAAAAGGAAAACAAGTTCAGTAAATCAAAAGACAGTAACTATTAGCTTCTAGCTTAGGTTCAGGTTGAAATGCTTGGCCAAAGCACTAAAAACATTTGCTTGCTTTACCCACTTCAGTTATCAACATAGTGCTGATTATATTCTTTTCTTTATTTACTTGCTAAATTGCCAAAAAAAAAACACCAACTTCATTTATAATTACAAAAAACATTGCTAGTAATCTTTGGGAAAACCACTTCTTAGTCTTATTCTTTATATTAACCCTGTGTATCATAAATAACAAATAAATAGCCAGAGCAAAAATGGGGGAGGGGTTGGGGGTGGGTCAACAGGCCCAGATTTACAAATAGGTCACTTGGCCTAGGCGTGCAATAAATTATCACTTAGTGATTTTTTCTTAACAAAAACTGGACTGATATGATTTATTGTAAAAGTGCCAGGTGCACTCTGCTGCCATGGTGCAAATTCACAGAAAAGTGATTTTACAACAATAAGAATTCCATGGCCAATCATAAACCATAAGGTATCTCCCAAGAATGACTGCTAAATGGTTGGCATCACCTCTCTCTGTCATTACTTTTTGCTCATCAATTGTATTCTGTTCAGTGCTTCTACTATCCCTGAATTGTTGGGGGTTTCCCAAAAAATCTTGCAAAAATAGAGCAGCAAAAAAGCTTGGGTCCAGAAGCATAAGAACATTAAATCCAACTATGTGGGTAAGGTATTGCATTTTAGTCTACAACAAAATCACAATAATGGTAATGTACATTAGCACAAGTTAAACCTTGGCATGAAGAGCAGAAAGATCTCAGGAATTTTTAAATGTAACCATAACAGTTATCTTATATTTAATTCTCTCAAAATAATAGAACAGAAACAAATCACTCATATTTCTAATAACTTTCTTATTTGTCTCCTGAATTAGCCTCTCCACAATTTTGTGTTTATCATTACCAACCTTCTTTTTACCAAGAATATTCTCTTTGATCTCATGGGGCAAAAACACTTTACTAGCCCTTGTAGCAAGATAGTTTTCACTCTTGAGGTGAAAGGATGCTAGGCTAAGTTAGTAATTGTCTAGGATGATCTTCTTAAGTAGTCCATAGATTGTAAGTCAAATCCTATTTATTTAAGGTCAAAACTGGGCTTTTAAGGGTAAGATTCTAGTTTAGCTACTTTTTCCCATCTTGGAAAGGGGTTACATTAGGAAAATGAAACTTTCAGAGAGTGCCTACCTCCACTACTTCTCCTAATGACCTTTGAAAATCTTTGTATTATGAAAGTGAAACCTTGCAAGACAGATCTTCTTCTTAACTGAAGTACAAGAGAACTGTTTTGAGCTTCACAGCTTTGCTCAATCCCAATTTATGAGGTTTCAAAGATCAGAAAATACATTTCTTAAATTTAGAAAAAAAACATTTATATGGCTTAAAATTCTACTCAAATAATAGGAATTGTATTTTCAGAACTAAAATCAGAGAAAAGGAAACTGATCAGCCTAACTGAAAATTAAAGTAAAATGTTTTTTGCCAAAATTTCAATAGGTCAAGCAGGCAAATTTCTAAAATTTAGAAATCAAAAGATTGTTAACATGGAAGCTTGACAATACCTTCCCAGAGTAGCCTATGTTTTTGGCCTTGGGTTCATTACTGAAAGTTTACATTACCGGTAATCTAAACGTAACATGTTCATTAGCAAGCCAGAATAGGTATTGTTTCATTTCTTTATTAGGCCTAATTGACTTTTCTTATAGCAAGAACTTCAGATGACTTAAGCAACGTTTCTAACTTTTTGAACTTATTGCTCCAATCAGGGTTGCCAAAACTTTCATGGACAAGAGTGTCCAAATCAGTTAAAAATGGACACTTTTAATGTCCTGTGAAAAAAGTGCCAAAAAACATGTGAAATTCATCCTTCTTTGTTCTGCTACCTCGCGGTCTGTTACCTGCATGAGTTCTGCAGGTATTTCCAACTTTGACATTAACGCTACCAATAAATTAAGTTTAATACAAGTTCAATTTGAAGAGATGGCATAAAAAAATCGTCATTACAATGTCAACAGGGTGAAATTTTATTTCGATTATCGATACCGCTACCTATCTTAGTCAAAAAGTAAAGAGCCAATCATAGAGATTCATTTTCACTTCGACATTTTCATAAGTTATGCAAAAAAGATGCGAGTCGTTGATCTTCGGTAGCTATTAAAGATCTTTGGGTGCGAGAAGGTCCGTACGGCTGTAGCAACGAAATGTCTATTTTGACCTACAAGGTTTTAAAGTTAAAAAAAGACGTCAATCTCTTTAACCACTCTGTCAACTGCTTGGTAAAGTGGTTAAAATCGTTTAACGATTTTTCTGTGTTGCCGTTTTCTGAACATTTAGAAGTAGCCCTGAGAAAAATGACGTTTTCGAGAACTAAAAAAGTGAGAAGACTATGTCGATTGAAATAAATTGGCTTGAGTTATACTCGATAGAAACTGGCGACCAGTGTTTGATAAAAAATTACAGCTGAAAGAATAGAATATAAAACTGAAACATTCAGTAGCGGCTATAAATAAAACTGAACCGCAACACAGCTTTTCTGCGAAACTCCTTTCTTTCTATGACATCAGTGTAATAATAGCCATATGCACACAGCTGCACGCCACAGGGACTTACGCGGAACGTGCCAGCAGGGAATGGTCATTCACTTCTTCTTTCCAGCCTTCTCAGCGGCCTTGGTGACTTTGCCACCAGCAGTAGGTGGGTCCTTGAAGTTGACAAACTTCAACCGTAAGATAGAAGAGAAAGATGCATTCGATAGTTCTAGCTTACCACATTGGTTAAGACTTTAGGTCCAATTCCTATTCGGTTGATAAATGGTGTTCGCGCATGGCGCAAAAACATCTAAGAAAAATACCCAAGCCGTTACCAAAGCTTAAAAGTAAAGTACAAATTAAAAGCAGTCAAAAAAAAAGAAGAAAATAAACGCATTTGGTTTTGATTTAGAAAAATGTCCAAAAAGTGTCCTTTTTTAAAAAAGCTGCCTTTTTCGATCCAATAGTGTCCCGGTGTCCCTCAGAGTGAAATAGTGTCCAAAAGCCACTAAAAGTGTCCATTTGGTATCCTAGGCTCCAATGACAACTTCGACTTCGACTAGTGTTGCCACTGGATTGATACCAAAAAGCGGTTCTGGTCGATGAAAAGCGTTGTTTTTGCGGTATCCTCTCTGCCGAAACACGGTATAATTTCTGGTGTATTTTGATACCCGTAATACAAATACGTTGCCACTAGTTTCAACAAAAACTTACTTTTTAAAAGCAATTAATTCCTTGCTACTTTTCTAATAAATGGATACTATTCTTTATTATTTTCTTAAGTGGTATATTCTGCCATGAATTTTGAACAAGAAGGTAGAATAAAAATGAAAAGAGACATCCCTTAAATAACCACTCGATATATAAAGAGGGGAAAATAGTCCCCAATGATAAATTCATATCTTTTTCCCACTTTCTGGCCCTCTCACCCGTTCTTCATCATTAATAGCTCCTGCATACCACCCGTTCTTCATCACTAATAGCTCGTGCATACCACCCGTTCTCTAGAAAATTGGAAGCAGGATAATTTACTCTTTTCTGTTTTAAACTAGATTAGAAGTTTATTTACCAATATTTGTTTCATTTTCGACACTTTCTCCAGAAATACTGTGTAAACTGTCGTTTTTTGTCCCATTTTCTATTTTTGGATCCTCTGATATACCGGCCTTGAAAACGAAAAATTTCGCGAATTCCGCAGTAGCCTATCCAGCCATATATCATTAGAAGTAGAGAGGAAACATTTATCCGTTTTCCCGTACGGTGACATTACTTAGTATAAATTCAGTGATAAGAGTCATTTCACGGTATGAGTACGCTGATCAAAGTCATTTCGCGGTATAGTTGCGGTATGCGGTATGATAAAAAAAAAAGTACGGCATTTCTCTTGAAATTGCGGTATTATACCGAAAAATGCGGTACATGTGGCAACACAGACTTCGACAGCAATTATACTTTTTCACGAAAAAGCACCGGGAATAATCTAGTCAGAAACCTACTAGAAACTGTTCCTGGTGATTTACTAGACTAGAACTAATCTGGTGATTTACTTCTTGGTTTGGTTATTTTCGACAAAAGTGGTTTGCATTCCATGTAATTTGTTTCACTGTCTTACTGAAGTGAAATGCTGGGTGAATTTTTTTTCCAGTGTTTTCTTTATTCGGTATTAAAAGAGAATGTGGTTATTTAGAAAAATTGAATGCATTTTTGGCAGAATATCCTGTAAAATATACTCTGCTTCTTGGCAGAACACCTAGTTTTAAAAAACTGGCTCAAGCAAAGTAAATATTTAAGCTGCTTCACACCCTCTTCTTTTTAAAGTTAAAGACGTAATGATTTTACAGCACATTTCACACCTCACATGGATGAATTGGAATCTTTCATTGCTTCATTGCTTCCTTTTTAAAAGTAAATGACCTGCATGAAGGGTTGAAAGTTTTGTCCTCCCTCCAAAACCTGACGGGGTTGTTTTTTTTTCAAATCGGAGGATAAATACTACTACTGCTACTACTAACAACTCACCGCAGCACAAAGCCCCCTGAGGCCAACACAGCTACGCCCCCTCCTCCTCCATCCCAATCTATTTAAAGCCTCCCTTTTTACTCCCACCCACGAAGTTCCCATTTCCTTTAAATCTTTCCTTATGACGTCCTCCCACCCCCAACGAGGAAGAGCTGTTTTCCGTTTAGCCCTAGAAGGTTGGCCGAAAAGGCCAAACCACATTTTTGTATAGCTTATTGTTTGAAATACGGTCAGTCAGCCGGGTAACCAGAATAATCCTTAAGCAATTTCTCTGGAAGACATCTAGCAAATCTTCATCTGCTTTTCTGAGCGCCCTTGCTTCAGAGCCATGTTTGACAACTGTCATCACTGTAGCTTGTAATATTCTAATCTTGGTTTGCAGACTTATCTTCCTATTCTTCCAAACGTTTTTTAACTGTGATAAAACACCCTGAGCCTTGGCTATTCTACTTTTGAAATCTTCACTGCTCCCACCATCTTTACTGATAATACTACCAAGGTAAGGGAAGCTACCCACCAGATCAATCTTTTCGTTACCCAACGTAACCTTTTCATCTTCACTTATTCCTAGCCTTAGCGACTTAGTCTTCTTAACATTAATTTTTAAACCTATTTTAGCACCCTGAACTCGCAAAACCTCTAAAAGTTCATTCATTTTGCTCAAACTTTCGTCCAGGATGCTTAAATCATCCGCATAATTTAGGTCCAGGAGACTTTTCCTCCCCATTTGATTCCGTGGTCTCCCATTGCCTTTCCTGTGCTCCTTAAGACAAAGTCCATCAAAATAATCCATATAAAGGGAGATATAACACAAAACTGCTTAATTCGTGATTTAATACAAAACCAGCTATTAACCTGACAGAGGATAATATAAAAACGACGGGACTAGTTTTGTTTTTTGAAATCGGATGATAGTGTATATGCTTGTATTGACAGAAGTGAATAGTTTGATTTGTGTATATTTCCATGTTAAAGTTGTTTTGAGAGTACATTTTATCAAGTTTTTAACGTTTCTGTGTGTATAATTTCTGCCGCTATTTAGGACTAGTAAATGATTACGATAAGTTTTTGGCCAAATTATAGTAGAAATGACGGTTAATTAAAGAACATTAATTTCTGCTTTTTATGAAACTAATGTATAGTAGTAAACGGTGCTCTGTACTTCCAATAGTTTGTCTTCATTTCAGTTCATCCTTCTCACTTCGAATTTGAGATCAAAACTTATGGATGGCTATTTAGATGCTATCAGCGTTTGCGGTCCTTTTTTTCTTTATTTTATGTCTCCTTTACTTATCGAACTTGTTAGCTTAAAAAAACTGTAGCACTAGATTTAATATTTTTCAAAGATTCAAAGTAGGTCTTGGGAATCCGTTTCCAAGATCACGAGATGACACATTAATCAGAGGAGCTAACGATGATAAATGTAGCCGGCGGGGTAATCCTGCCACCAGGAGCCTCATCAAAGGAACCAGAGAAATAAGATTTATTAGTGTTTGTCTGACATTTCTGATTAGGCTTGGCCCACGATAATAATCCAGAGGTACAAAAAATTCATAAGAAATTGAACCCATTTCAGTGGTTATTTTCAAAGCTAAAGTTCACCATCAAGGATGCCAACTATGGCACGGGTAGTAAAAATGCTCAAAAGTAAACGAAGTTTAATTTCAGGACGAAAGGTGAGTATCGTGGCTATTCGGTTCGGTAGAAAACCAGAAAAAAAGCAAAAAAAAAAAGGATCAGGCAAAATAAAATCTAAAATAGCAAGTAAAAAAGTGAAAAGGCGCTTTTTTTATGTAAAAAAAAAAGGATTTTAGATCACAATTTCAGTTTTTCGTTGAAATTCCGTTTTTCGGTATAAATTCTCTTTCTTGTTGAAGCGTTTGACAGCCTGTGAAAAACATAATGTCTTACCTTAAGGTGTCAAACACGTCTTTTTGGTGTATAGTCTATCATTATTGACCACTAACTTTTTTGGTAAATTTTCTGTGAAATGCTGGTGATTTTTGTAATATTTTGAATAGATGTTGGCAATTATTTCGCTTACTGTTAGCAGTTAGCAATGCTGACTTCACGCAATAGATTGAAATTCAAAACATGTGAGATACCGCTGTTACTTTTTTAGACCTAGATCTATATCATTCCTAAATGTGCTTTTGCACACTGAATTTGTTGTTGAATTACTTGTTTTCCATAAAATAAATTTGCATAGGCCTACATATATAATTTCATTGTGTGTATAATTTGGGCTGTATATTTAACCATCAGGTGGCTCAGCCAAAGTTGACCCAGCTCTAAATGGGTAGGAGAGAAATCTGGAGAAGGTAAGTAGGAAAGGTGTACAAAAGCATTGGATGCCCCCCCCCCCCTGGTAAATTTTTTGCAGTTCATATTATTGACTTATGAATAAAGAAAACATGCCACTTGATGGCTTTTTTATGCTCTTTCCAAATATAATAATCATTTCTGTCTGAAATGAATATTACAGTCAATATATACCAAATCATCTGAGTTAGAACTAAAGTGAATACACCATTTGATGTCTTTTTTATGCTGATTAAAAATATAATAATCAGTTCTATTGGAAATGCTACTGGGGGGGGGGGAATTTCAGCCCCCCCCTATATTTGCCAATTACGGGGTCGGGTCGGTATCTCCTATAGAGATGGGGGGGGGGCTGAAATTAATTTCCAATAGAAATGCTTATTATATTCATAATCAGCATAAAAAAAGGCATCAAATGGTGTATTCACTTTATTTGAAACCCAATAATATGATTTGGTATATATTGACTAATATTACCCCAACCCCTATACATACCAATTCAGGGTATATAATTGTACACTAGGGGGTAGGTGTAAAGTGACTTTCCCATTATGTGGACACCTCTAAAAAGTCAATTTTGGTTAATGCTGATTAAATAAAACAGAATAGGATGAATATATAATAGTTTATAAACAAATTTGGGCTATATATTTGCACATTAGGGGTGGGGGATGGGGGGTAAAGCATTGCATATATCAAATACAATTAATATGTATATTAAACCAGAGACAGATACCTGGTTATAATTTTTTTTTTTTAAAAACCTATTTACAACACCTCCAAAATTGTCCAATATGCTTTCCATACAAGCTTAAAGTCATGGTGTGTCCATTTTCACACTCTTTTGTCTTGGGCAATAACCCCTTATCCTTTGAAAATTCAACTACATTTTTTTCTGTCTTTGGAAAAATCCCAAATTGTAATTTTAACACTCATATTAGATCACCTGTTATACTCAATTCCACTGTAACAACTGTTTTAGTACCAGGTCAATATCTGTCTCACCCATTTCATTGTTAGCCTTAACCAAACTTGACTTTTAGAGGTGTCCACATAACAAGAAAGTACTGGGGTAAATTTTATTTCTGATGTAAATGAGAGGTAAGTTTAAACTTAACCCCTCCCCCTATTGTGCATATATGACCTAAATTGGAATATATAGGGGTGGAGGTAAAATTCATTTCTGACAAAAATGATGATTACATTTTGAAAGAGCATAAAAAAAGGCATTGAGTGGTATGTTTACTTTATTTGTAAGTCAATAATATGAACTGCAAAAAGTCAATAATATAGTCAATAATATGTACATGAATAGAGAATAAACAGTCTACACTAAAGGTGATGCCCAAGATAGTTGCAGACAAAGTAGAAGGGGACAAGGTCACAGGGCAGGTAAAATTGTATTTAAGTAGGTTAAACCTAAAACCTTTGATTTATTCTTGTCAATTTGAAGACTGTTAGCAGTACACTGTAATTTAAACTGATCAACAAAATTTGGGCCAAACTGGGCTACAGCTTGCAAATCCTTTACATGGTATTTAAGAAGCACTGACAAATCATGGAGAAATTTAAAGCAATTGTCAAAGCCAGAAAGGATGTAGTTGATAACAGCCAGGAAATGAAGAGCTGCTAATTTGGTACCTTGTGAGGCAACACATGTAATTTCCTTTGGCTTGGCTAAAAACAAGGCATATTTGAAAATAAGTTTGACCTGCAACTTACCAGGGTAGAAGAACAGTTTGGTTTTGGTTTTTTAAGTTCTTTATAAACAGCAAATTTGGTAAACTGTTTTATTTTGTCAGTTTCACATTTGACTAAGAGATTAACCAGTTTGGACTCCATAATTGAGGGGTTGGTGGTACAAATGCCAGCAAACAACTTATTCATGTGGGAAGCACTCATAAGAGACCTGTCAGGCTTGGGTATTTTTAGCTCACTGTTAACTGGCTTGCCAGTCATCTGTTTCACTGTGGAATGCCACTTCCAACTGCTACTTTGGAGAAGAGGTACTACCTTTTTCCAAACATAATTTTTTCACTTGAAACAATTGATGGCCATAATTTGGTTTCTAAGTTTTGCTGCTGAAGAATATTGACATGCTATGCTTGATGCCCGTGCTTGTAATTTCTTGCTTGCTTATATGATTATTGCCCTGCTTACAATTGCTTGATGGTTTATATATGGTTTTTGTTGTAGGTGCTTGCTTGGGTTTCCATTAAACCATTAATCTGAACCAAAGATATTGCATGGTGTCAGAAGTAAAACAGTAATCATGGATAGTACACCACATTTGTCTTTGGACAGGTTATCAGTAAACCTTAAATCAGCCTGGAAAAGGTTCAGACAACACTGTGTTCTCTGGACCACTGGAAGGCAAATCCCAGGCTGTCCAGTGCTCGTATTTATTGATATGGGCAGGTGATAAAGGAAGAGACATTTTCAGCACATGGACTCTAACCAATGCTGAGACAAACAGGGTTCAAACTTACCTTAATAAATTTGGAGCCCATGTTGAACCCATATCAAACCCCATAGTGACAAGATTTACTTTCCACAAGGAAGACCAGGGTAATGAAAATATCAAACAATATGTAACCGATCTCAAGTTAATTGCTAATGACTGTGGCTTTGGTACTAGTTGAGATGACCTAATAAGAGATTGCCTTGTCTTTGGAGTTAAGAGTGACAGGATTAGAGAGAAATTGCTAAGTGAAGGCAGGACATTAACTCTTGCCAGAACAATAGAGACTTGCCGCGCCATTGAATCTGTACTGGAAACCCAAGCGCAAATGACAGCTGCTAATAACGCTGCAGTGCCTGTGATGAAACAAGAGATAGATGCCCTGAAGAAACAGTACAGCAACAAGGAATGCTGTTTCTATGGTGCACCTTATACCAAGAACCACAACTGCCCAGCCAGGGGCAAAACATGTTCAAAATGCAACAAACTGAATCACTTCGCCAAAGTATGTAAAAGTAAAGTTGTGAAAGAAATAAGCCAACAAGAGGCAGACACAAATGCAAGTGAGTTCATGATCAACACTGTCAACTGCAGGTTACTGAAACATGCAGATGGGTCAGATGCTGTAATAAGAATTGTTGATCAGAAACTAGACATAGTCTCCAAGATAGACACAGGCACAGAAGCAAACATTCTTCCAGTCAGTGAATATAATAGCATGGTACCTAAACAAAAGACATTCTACAACCAACAAAAGACATTCTCACAAGCTACTCTGGAGAAAGATTACAGGTTTTTGGGCTTGTAGAGCTATGCATCTGCTACAAAGAATGCGAGAAACAGGTTCACCAGTTTCATGTGGTCAAAACTGATTGCAAGCCAATCCTTAGCAGAAAGACAAGTCAGAATATGAACTTGATCTTATTCATTCTGAATGTACATAATGAACCTGCACCCAGAGGGAAACCCAAAATGGCCAGAATATTTGATGAATATGGAAATGTTTTTGAAGGTGTAGGAAAACTCCCAGGAAAGTGTAAAATCCACTTGAAAGAAGGAGCTGTACTGACAGTATAACCACCAAAAAGAGTCCCATTTGCCCTGCAAGAAAAACTCAAGGAAGAACTTGATCACCTTGAAGTCAAGGGCATTGTTGAGAAGACGCCTACACCAACTCAATGGGTTAACTCAATCATAGTCATCCAAAAACCAAATGGATCTCTCAGGATTTGTTTAGATCCTGTTGATCTAAACAAATGGGTGCATCGTGCTTACTAACGAATACCATCATTTGATGATGTTGCAGCAAAATGTTCAGGAACTAATACATTTTTCAAATTGGATGTAAGACATGAATACTGGTCCATGGAGCTAGATGAGGAGTCATCTCTACTAACCCCCTTTAGCACTACATTTGGAAGATATTGCTGGAAGCGATATCCATTTGGAGCCAGGTCAGCACAGGACAAGTTCCAACAGAAGATGGAGGAAGTCTTTGAAGGACTCATAATAGATGATATTGTTGGAACTGCAGCAAATACAGAAGATCATGACACCAAGTTGAGGCTGGTATTACAACGAGCCAGAGAAAAGGGAGTAAGGTTCAACCGAGATAAATGTATTTTTAATGCTGTAAGCATTCCATACTTTGGTCACTTGCTGACCACTGAATGGATCAAAGCAGATCCAGGAAGACAAATACAATTGCAAACATGCCAGCACCAGAATCACACGAACAGCTACAGGTGCTCCTTGGTATGTACAACTATTTAGTAAGATACATCCCAAATCTCTCGAATTTAAACCACCCTCTGCATGAACTGTGTAAATCCAAGACTTACAACTGGATAACACAGCATGAGAATGCAAGGAAGCAAATCCAAGCCTCAATCTGCAAGAACCTCTCATACTTTGACTATAAGAGCAGAAATGTGGAAGTCATAGTAGATGCCTTTCAACATGGATTAGAAGCCCAACTAGTTGTTGACAGCAAAACAGTTGCCTTTGGATCCCTCTCCCTCAGCAGAGCAGAAAAACGGTATTCACAGATTGAGAAAGAAATGCTAGCTGTAACATATGCTTGCAAACACTTTTGCCAATATATATATCGTAGGACAGCCACCATAACCACTGACCACAAGCCTCTCAAGTCCATACTTAAGAAGCCAATATCCAAGGCTCCACCACGACTTCAAAGAATGATGATTGAGGTTCAGAACTACAACATACAAGTCATATATCGCCCTGGCTCTGAGATTCTGGTTGCAGATGCCCTTTCCAGATTACACTTGCCTGAAACAGATCCAGACACACAGCATGACCCTGAATTTGCAGTACTGAGTTTTCTCAAATCTGTCCCAATTCGGGACAACAAGATTAAAGGAGATATGAGATATACATTTATTAAAAAAGAAAACAAACACTATTCGCCTTTTGCCTGCCAAGAAAGGCAATAAGCTTGAAAGGGCAAGCGAGGTTATCACTCTCAGCTAATTAAAACAACATTCATACCTTGCTGCTCAACACACAAGAAACTTATCTGATGAAGGAATAAAGGAAAAAAGAGAGAAAGAGGAAAAGACAAGAAGTAGATAGAAAAAAAAGCAAAAAAAAAGCAAAGTAAATCAGGGAAATACCTTAAATAGAATGACAACCTGGAGTGGGCTTAACACTAAATTCACTCACGAGATAAAAGAAACTTCTTTGCCCGTGACTTGAATGCTGGAAGACTAGGTGCATTTTTCACACTCGGGCAATATATTCCAAACATGGGGACCATAATAGCGAATCACAAAAGATGTCCGAGTGGTGCTCCTAAACTAATGAGTTAAGTTATCAGCTTTTCTTGTATTATGATCATGACGGTCTCTATTAAAAGTAAAAAGATTTTCAAAAGCACGGGTGAGCAGCTGATTCAAATATTTATACGAGAGAATTGCGACTTGGTAGTCTCGAATTTGGGATACATCCATTAACTTATTCTTTTTAAAATGCTCATGAGCAGGAACCTCATCAGAATCATCAAATTCAGATAATAATTTTACAGCTCTATTCTGAAGTTTTTTGTACTCTTTTGAAACATGTTACAAAATTACTTGCCCATATAGAGCATCCGTAGCTAATATATGGGTAAAATATAGAAAAATAAATCATTTTCAGAATATTTTTTGGGACTAGATTTTTAATTCTTTGCATCACCCCAAGGCCTCTGCTTAATTTTTCAGCTATTGCGCTTGAATGGTTTTTCCACGACAAGTTTTCATCAATTAAAAACCCCAAATACTTTGTTGTTTAAAAATACTTTATCACATTTTCTTGAACCGTGATATGGTCATTTCCAGCACTAGACGAAAGTCTAGAAAATATCATGAAAAAGGTTTTAGAAAAGTTTAGGGTTAACATACTTTGCTGAGAAAAATTTAGAAATTCAGAAATTGCATTATGAATTTTATTATATAAAACATCAAGTGAAGGCGCTGCCAGAAAGAGCAAAGTATCATCTGCAAACAGGATGACACCAGCCTCTGACAGGTAGTGTTTCACTTGATCAATGAAAATAATGAAAAGTAGAGGTCCCAAGATTGACCCATTCTGAACTATCTGATACCGATTGTGTAGATACGATGAAAAACACTCCAGACTTGAACCCTTCACCCCAATCGAGTCAAGAGCTTGAATAAGCTCTGAGTGGTCCACCGTATTGAACGCTTTTTTCATATCCAAAAACACAGCTGCGGGTATGAGACCAGCTTCAAATGCATCACTAATCCAATCAAACCAATTTCAGAACTGCTATATCCGTAGATAGCCCTTTTCTGAACCCAAATTGATTTTCCATTACAATTTTATTCTTTTCAATATAATAGTTTAACTGGGCATATACCACTTTCTCATATAACTTAGAGAAAAATGGGAGAATAGATATAGGTCTTCGATTCAATGGGTCATCTTTTTTCCCTCCTTTATGAAGAGGAACCACTCTTGCAATCTTTAGTGCTTCCGGGAAGACTCCAAGATCTAGAGAAAGGTTGATGAGGTGCGTCAACACACGTAAGATAATCGTTTTTGCGGTCTTTATGAGTTTCAGGGAAAACTCGTCCATCCCACTAGAGCTTGACTTCATCGTAGCCAAGAATCGTGCCACTTCCCGTTCCGAATATCTTGCAAACTCAAAGGAATTCTGACTTGCAGGCTGTCTTTCAACAACAGATCCAAAACTCGCAGTTTTGCGTAGTTTAGCCCGCGCTTGATCGCAAAGTCTTTTTCCTTCATTTGCAAAATAACCACACAGAAATTCAGATGTCTTGAGAATCAGTAAGACGACCTCCTGTTGTCTCCATGACTCTCATCTCCTCTTTACTATGATATTTACCCAAAAGTTTATTTATTGTTTTCCATGTATTTTTCATATTCCCTTGATTTTCATGAAATTCATTTTGAAAATAAAGTTTCTGAGCATTCCGTTTTACTGAATTTAAAATCTTCCGAAACCTCTTGAATTTTATAAAACTATCATCTGAATGATCCTTTAAATAATTCACATAAAGTTTGTTTTTCTTCTTTATTGAAACTAGAATAGCTTTTGATATTCATGGTTTCCTAGGAAAATTTCTATTAGGGTTTATTCTTCGCAAGGGACATGTATCATTCATTATTTTCGTCACTATCTCACTGAATAGGTCATATGCAGTTTTTGGACACTTTTCCTTTATTACACGCGAGAAATTTGTTTCATCCATCATATTTGCAAAACTCTTTAGGTTTTTATTATTCATTTCACGGTAAAACGAAGCCCTTTCATTTCGTTTATTTTCCTTTGACTGATTCAGCTTTATTTTACTTATTAAAAGAAGGTGATCCGAGCCGTCGGACACAACCACATCTGCTTGGGATCTTTCAAGCAATCCACCATTAACGAAAAATTATCAATTAAAGATGCCGAGAGATGCGAAATCCGAGTTGGAATAGTCACAAGAGGAAAACTATCATGTGACACCATCATATTAACAAAATCTGAGCTTTTCGCTCTTTTTAGTAAATCTATATTAAAATCTCCCATCATAAATCTGTTTTTATTTTCATTATTAATTTTATCTAACAATGGTTCAAATTCATCAAGAAAAAAACTAATATCACATGACGGATTTTTGTAAATTAATCCCAAAATCAAGTTCCTTTCCCCTTCATGTTTTATTTCAGTAAGAAGTGTTTTTATCCTACCTTCAAGCCACAGAGAAAGGTTATCCCAACCCAATATTGGGTACCTTCATTAATCAAAATGCCTAGACCGCCCCGCTCCATGGATATCCGTTCTCTTCGCTCTTAAACATATCGCGGAAAAGAAAAATCCCAGGGCAGTGACTTGCTAGAAACAACTTCTTCACGAAGGCCTACAATACACGGTTTCTTATCTAGCGAACTTAAAATCTCACATAAAGAAGAATATGCCGTTCTTAGACCTTGACAATTCCAGAAAACGGTCGCTCTTTCTGCACTCGCAGGATTTGAATACTCACAAAGATTATTCGGATTCACATAATTACTTGGGCGACAATTCAACGAAAAATTATCTAGGCATTCATCATCCCCCGCAAGTCTGTCACGAGCTTGGCTTCCAAGAATAAACCGTTTTTTTTTCAAATTCATTCAAAGGGTCATAATATATATTCGCACTCATTGAAGAGGGTGACTACCTTTACGAACAAAAAAAAAAACACATACTGTCAGGCAGAAAGAAGAAGGAAAATGAAAGAGAGAAGAAAAGAAAAAAAATGCGAAAGGAACTGAAAATTCGGCTATAAAATACAAAAGGGAAAACAAGCATACAAGTAATTCAACAGCACAATTTACGCAACACAAAATTATATGGTCAGATTCGGCAAACGAACCACTTCAGCCATAGCTCGAATTTTACGGATCTCTCCCACTGAGTTTTTTTTCCAAAAATCGTCCCGTTATTCGACTAAGCATTTCTGTTTCCAAGCTTACTCTTAGCCAAGTCAAGAATCTGCTTCTTTTTTGATGTTAGGTACTCGGTGACAAAAATTCCCGACCGAGCAAGCTTTGACTTACATGCAAACACTTTTCTTGCAATTTCAGCAGACTTGAACGCAACCAACACAGGCAAAGGACGTTTTTTTGCATTTACAATGGTACCCGAATCAGTATAATTTGCTCGAAATATAAATACAGAAACTATTGCGGTCGAAGAAAAATCAGAAATTTGCATTCTATCTGTAATCACATTCAATACACACTCAGAGATGGGAAGACCCCCACTGTGGTCAACACCGTGAAATACGAGCTGATTCAGTCGTTTTTCCTGCTCGATATCATCAATACGGGTTTCAAGCTGTTCAACCCTATTTTCCAGGGCTAGGGTAGTGTGTTGGAGAGCCCGTAGTTTGTTTTAAATCTCATCAAACTTAGCCGAATACTGACCGAGTATAGAGTCGTGAATCTGAAAAACGATAGAGTCAATCATATCCGCACTATTTGACATTACAACTTTTTTACAAACTTCTTTTTAAATATCATTACAGATATTTGATTTAAGTGTGTCCAAGTCCGATAAAACAGAGTTTACTGAATTCACCGATGTATCTGGTAAACTCGAACCACTAATCTAAAGATGCTTATGAGGAAAATCAGCTAATTCCGCAACAGCGTTCGCAACTCCTAATTCATTTTTCCTCTTAGCCTCCTTTGAAATGCTAACAAAGTTCGAAAGCTGTGAGGCTGTTGTTGTCACGATTTCATGGCTTCCGTAACAAAATACAACGTAAGATATTTTATTGTTCTTGGCCTTAATTATGTCCAACATTTGGCAGGGCCATGGTGGATAACTTCAGAATTTTGCTAGAACAGCATCCTCTGTGAACTGAACCATTGAAATGTATTATCAAAAAGGCAAAGAACTACACTTAACTTTGAATAGGTAGGTCAACGTGAGCTTATGAATCACCTTATGATCGGTTCATCAGTCCAAATATCCAAAACATTCTATCCAATTTCATTCAATATCAAGTTCATTAATTATGTCCAACAAATCATATCCAATTTCATTCAATAGGTCACTGTGCTTTTGTAGGTAACAGGTTTTAGATAATGTAATACAAATCACACACAGGTCCTTTTGCTTTGAACAACGAATGATAACTGAGATTACGAAGTAAACAAATCATAGAGCAAACAAGGATAGACCCAAACCTACAAGTGTTGGTCAAGACCATCACTGAGGGATGGCCTGATCATTGCCATGAATGCAACACTGCAATACTCAAGTTTTGGAATCACAGAGATGAACTAACATACATGGATGGTGTGATTCCCGAAGGGCAACAGAATCATAATCCCAGAAATACTTCAGAATGACATTTTAAACTAACTACACACTTCCCATCTAGGAATGGTCAAAACCAAAGAACGAGCCAGGATGGTAGTGTTCTGGCCAAACATTACAAAAAATATTGAGAACATGATTGGCAGAGCAAATACTTGTGGTACTATGGCACAAAACTAAGCCAAAGAGAGTATGATAACATCCGAAATCCCCACCCATCCGTACAAACATGTCGGAATTGATATTTTCGAATTCATGGAATCTCAGTATTTAGTCACTGCTGACTATTACAGCAGGTTCATTGAAGTCGCTAAGTTAACAACTAGCACATCACAGCAAGTGATCACCAAACTGAAGGCCCACTTTGCCAGGCATGGAATCCCAAAAATACTGACGTCAAACAACGGGACTCAGTTTTTGTCAAAGGAATTCAGAGAATTTGTAGACAAATGGAGCATTGACCACAAAACGTCAGGCCCAAACTATCCACAGTCAAATGAATTTAGCGAAAAAGCAGTACAGACGGCAAAACGGATCATGTCCAAAGCTGTAGAACACCAGTCTGATCCATACTTGGCCATGCTGGAGTACCATAACATGCCAGTCAATGGGCTAGCCTCACCAGCACAGTTACTGATGAGCTGACAACTCAGTTCCATCTTACCAGTTCTTCCCAAACACTTAGATTCCAAGGTCATTCCACCTTCATCTTTCCAACAAGCCAGAGAAAGACAACAGAAACTACAAAGTGAATCATATAATAGACACTCAAAGGACCTAAAACCACTGCTCAAGGATCAGACTGTCTGGGTAAAGCTCGACCCCAATGCTAGGTGGCAGAAAGCACTGATACTGGAAAAGTATGAATACGCGCCACAATCCTACATTCTCCAAACAGAGAATGGAAAGATCTACAGACGAAACAGGCAACAGATCAGAGAGAGAAACCAAGGTATGCCCACTGAGCCGCATTTTGAAGCAACATCCCCGGAAGACAGCATGCCTGGAGACCAACCCCACGCATCTCCTCAAGCCCAAATAGGAATCGAACATCCACATAACGCCCCGTCGAGTCCCACAGAGTTCCCAACACCACCTCGTGCTGAAACAACACCCGCCGAAAGATTTAATACCCCAATAGCAGATGCTGCCATGGCAGAGTCTCCTCCACGATCCCCTCCGCACCTAACCCCACAACCAAGACAGCCGCTACGCGACACCACATGTTCTGGCCGAATCACAAAGCCACCCACCAGGCTCAACCTTTGAAGTTATCAAAAGAAGAAGGATGAAGAATATTGACATGCTATGCTTGACGCCCTGCTTATTAAGTGCACTGCCTGTGCTTGTAATTTCTTGCTTGCTTATATATGATTAGTGCAGTGCTTACAATTGCTTGAGTGTTTATATATGCTTTTTGTTGTAGGTGCTTGCTTGGGTTTCCATTAAACCATTAATCTGAACCAAAGATATTGCAGCTGCCATTGCTATTTGTCCAGAACTGTGCTGCTTGCATCTCATCTTGATCATTTGTTTGAGATGGCTTGTGATCTATGGCTTATCAATCTCACTTACCACTGCAACTTTAGTGGGAAAAAACTTGTGAAAATCTCTAACAGAAAAGAGTTAAACTGCTGAACTCTACTATTCAGGTTTACTACAAAACACAGGTTGTCAAAGCAGTAAGTCCCAATCCACTGACCAAATAGCAGGATTAAGTGCACAAATAGTCACTTTGGTTTTTTTTTGGGGGCTTCTTTTGGTTATTTTTGGCTTGCCAGATGATGTGATAATTATCTGAGCTCTGGAGAGGACCTAACAACCAAAAGGAGTAATAATTGTCACTCACGTTTGTAAAAATTAGGTCTAGAGTACTGCCACTCTGGTGTGTAGCAATGGTAACTACCTGCTTCAGATCAAGGACACTAGATACCCATTGTCTGTTTGTCTGGTTAAAATTGCCAGCTATTATGAAGGCATGGGCACAACAAAGTTTGTCAATGGTGGTCTGTAAGTAGTTGATAATCTCTTTCCCATTCTTTGCACTCTCTGGGTAATACACAGATGCAATTATCAAACAGGAGAACTTTTTTGATAGTTTGGATGGCTTGTACTCTACCCAGACAACTTTCTAATACAAATTGGCTGGTATATTTAACAGCTTAGAGGAAATGTCATTACGAATTTAAATACTAACACCACCACCTTTTCTACTCAAGCCTCTATCACAGCAAGTGTTGAAGTAGCTAGTGTAGCCTTTTATTCTACCCATTTTGTCAGTGATCTCCCAGCATTCAGTAACTGCAGCAATAGGAACACTCACTAGTCTCAGTAGTATCTTCAACTCGTCAACTTTGTTTGTTAACAATTGGGTATTACACAGAATAAAATTTGGAAGCTTTGCCTGAGCTGATAACTGTTCAGGACGTAATAGCAGGGGAAGCTCATATGAGGAACATGGTAAGATAGGCTACAGCTGTGATGGAGAAAGAGCAGGAGGAATTTCATACCTTTGCAAACATCTTATTTTCACAAGAGTCCTTGGTTCACACACAGCCATCCTCTGGTCAGAATGTCGTTCTTTAGAAATATGAATAGGTATCATCATCTGTCTGTTTTGCCACCTGCCTCTCTTTCAACACCGTCTACGCTTTTTTCAAAGCACCATAAACAATTGAGTCTTCTGGTGGCCAATAAGCTAAGTACTGACTCAATGTATGCTTAGGCTATGTCCTTGCTGGGAGTCTGACTCAGCACAAAAAAGAATCAAGTCCTTAATTGTTAAAAAAAAATCAGCTTAGTCCAAGTTGTGGTAAATGGTGACTTGGTGTGAAAGTGATCTAAGTCCTGCTTCAATGCAAAAGCAAGTAGGTCCTGGCTTGGTTTATGTACAATCAATCTAAGTAGAAACTGCAAAATTTCTACTATGAAGTGCAAAATGATAAGTCCTGACTCAGTGCAAAAACAAGCTATCTACAAGCTACAGACTGGCCCAATAGGCATCAGAAAAATATACATTTTGCACCATGTTTGATCTATAATAATACAAATATTTTATTTTTATGATAGAGAAGCAAGCTGGGCTAGTGACCCCTCAAACAACCCCCGTGATTTACTGCTAACCAGGGATACAGTTAAGGGGGAGGAGGGAGGACGCCCCCCCCCCCAAGTCCCAAGGTGTCTACACTTCTTGCAGACACCTTGGAATTTAGCTTATATTTTTATTAATTTAGCTCATGTCTGCATTTCTTGGCACACTGGATAATTTTGTTGGTAAATTCTTTATATTCACCCCCCCCCCCCAAATTTTGTTTTTTTTTTATCAAGACTCAAACTGCACCCCTGCTACTAACAGTGGCCATTTTGTACCTTGTTGGAACTGGAATAATGTAAGGAAATCTAATCTATATGTTTTGTGTACCAAATGAGCTAATTGGTGCCTTTGGCTAGGCACCATAAAGGCTACCAATTTGAGGCTTTCAATTCAGGCAAACCAATCAAAACTACTACACTTACCAACTTTAGTTTATCACCTCTACACTTGTCAGCTCTACTGCCTTCTAACACAGCCCTAAACTATACTTTAATAGCCTCTGTCCATCCTTTGGATTGTATCCTGAGTTTTACTGCATGGTTAGAGGCAAAAAGTTGGCCCCTGTCTCCTTCAACATCTCCCCCTCCAAAAATCAATAAAAATGTTTCTTGATTGTCTTTGCAATTATTGTACTTTTTATCCAAACACAGCAACATGCAGAGTTTTCAGTAAAGTGCAAATAACATGAGGTTTTAGAGAGTTTGAAGGGACATGATTTCCACTCTTGTTTGTGGCAATTACTGTTTGTTTATGTTTGGATTGATTGTCTATTTTAGTTCATGCTTGTGTCAGGGATAATTTACTCATTTTATAGTGAATCTATGTTTTTTTTTACATCATTTTAAGTTTGGCTTGATTATTCATTTCAATTTCTATTCATATTAAGTTTAAATTATTTATTCTTTATCAAATCTCTTTGTTTTAAGATTGTCTTATTATGTGACTTTATTTCTGTTTGTTTAGGTTTTATATTGCTCTCTACTTTTCTTTGAAAACTTTTTTTTTAAGTTTTTAATTAGTTATACAAATTACAGTATATAAAATAATCATTTGAAAAATTAAATATGTTCTTATTCAACTAAAGTTTTAGCTATAAAGTAAACATTCTTTAGCTATAGCTTCTTGTAATTATTGAGTATGAGGTGATTAAGAACTGATAAATTTGTGGCTTTTCAGTCAAACTGCCTTGACTGCTTTACTGGACTGTTATTTTTAAAGATTAAAAAGGAGGAGTAAGGAGTATCACAAGATGATGCTATGTAACATCATGTGACATATGTAACATCATGTGACTATGTAACATCATGTGACATGTGACATGTAACATCATAACATCATCATGTAACATAGCTGTGTAACATCATCATGTTGCTACAATGTCTTTTAATTTTCTAATTCAGTTGGATAACCAAAGAAGACACCAACAATTTCCATCTTTTTGATTAGAGACAGATATTTTATAAGCTATCTAAATTGTACAGTATAAAAAATGTAATATTACCATTTTTGAGTTTAACAAAAAAGAACAAAGTACAAAAAAAAAAAAAAAATCAGAAGCCACAATAGACAATTAACCAAATAGAAATAAATTCATGAGGAGGCATATTAAATTGATATAGTAAAAAGTATGGAAAAATAAGCTGATAGGATATTCAGTCAAAGGCAAGTTAAAAAGAACTACAAAAACAATAGTGTAAAATTGAAACTGGGACAAGACAAAATGAGCATAAAAGCAGGAACAAGGGATTAGAAATAGAGAAACATGACGTGATCATTGTTTAGATAGAATGAAATAGAGGAATAGAATTGAAGCACTGCCAGCTAGCCAATCTTTACTCTGCCCTGCTCAACACAAACTTTTTATGAGCCTGTCCTTGCAGTTTAACCATTCATTTTTAGGTAGTCTGCTGAGTCATGAAGGTAAGTAACAAGATACATAGATTTGTTTTTGTTGGGCAGAAATTGAGCAGAACATTGTAGATAAATTGTAAATAAACAAAGCTCAACTAAAAGTTTGAAGTTTGATAATATTCAACCAGATGCTGAAGTTTCCTTCATAAAAAAAACAACTAAGTTTTTTACAAAAATGGTATGATAGAGGCGTTGTGTTGGGTGGGTCTTGATCATTCTTATTGCTTGGTATTGTGTATACATTTTGTTACTATAGGCATTCCCTTACAAATTCAAAACAAGAAACATTGCTGGTTGTGATGCTAATGTTTTCTTATGTGCTCCCAAGTAAGTTTTTTTTAAGGGGAGCTGATCCTGCAGATATTTTTTTTCATGGTTGTGAGATTGGGTTAGTATTTGAAAATAATGGTCTTTACCAAAAGGCATGATATGAAAAGCCACCAAAGGGATCCTACAGACAAATTCTTGGGAGGGGGATCAATTATTTTATAATGAATACTGAACACCCAATGAAAAAAGTAACGGTGGCATGTGGATGCCCTAAGTCTTCAGTACGGTAGCACATTTTTTTTTTCAATTAGTAGTGAAGAAAAGTAACTAACAAATATGCTACTTGGTTAAATTAAAAACATTATACAATACATAATAAACAATAGACACACATCAAACAAACATAAAATTAAGTACTGGGGCTTGACTTCCTCTAAAACTGTCAGCAATGAGCAGCTGCAGACAACAGTAGGGCAAAGGTTGGCATTTTTTGTAAAAAAAAACCGCTTTTTCTACTCTGGAAGGCTTAATTTAAAGACTTGGTTTGAAAAGGGTTTCAGTATATAGGAAAAACATCTACGAATTTAATTGCTTGATTAGAAGTTTGAAGTTTTATCAGAAAAGAAACTCCGATCCGATACAAAACTCCGATTTTCTTAAATTGGAGTGTTTTCACCTACAAGATTGGCCAAACAAAAAGGTTACCTGTTTTCAACGTCAGTCAGAACCAAATTCAATGCATGTCGAAATACTTGTTGGCGGATCCTGGTACATTCGACATGTCAATTCTTTTTACTTTATTTCTTTGTTTCTCTTCAACTTTTTTTAATGTGTAAATGTCCACTATTCAGATAGTGGAAGCAAAAAACTGAAAAAAAAATGCCTCATGTATAGGGACAAAATTGGATAATCATACTGTAATTGTGTGACCTAGGTCTCTATAATATAATGTTTGATATAGTAATGTGATATAGGTCCCTCTATAAACGCTATCTGGAATGGCCCCCTCCCTCTCCGCTTTAATGGTCCAGCAAAGATTTCTCTGTTGTTCACAGTGAAAGTGTTGTCAACATTTGGCCATTTACTTTAAACAATTTTAGTTTTGACTATCCTTTGTCTTGAAAGTCCAGAATTCTTGAAATATGCATGTCCTGCTTAAGATTATTAGAAGTTTGTGACACCTAGGAGTTTAACATGTTTCATAAGCATTTTGGGTGGGATAGGGTCTAAGAAAACAGGAGTGGGATTTTAAGAATTTTAAGAAGTTTATTGTCATTATATTTGACTTAGTGGAATTTACTTTCATATGTAAATTCTTAGCCTTGCCCAAAAAATGGGTAGGATTTTGATAAGGTCATTTTTGATATTTCTATGACATACCTCAAGGATCAGCAGTTCATCTACATACTAACACCTTTGAGGGAATGTTACCAATTTCATTAATCAATACTACACATAAGAGTGGTCCTTAAAAGGCTCCTTGAGGAATTCCACACTAATTAGGGAGGGGTTCAGAGGGAATATTTAGTGTTTTACAGCTTGGGATCTATTTGAAAGAAAACATATATAAAATTTATTAAGAGAGGGCCTACTTCAAAGCTATTCAGTGATAAATGAATTAAGGGTTTGTGATCAACCAAGCCAAATGCTTAAAAATATGAACATAGTATGAGGCCAAGCGACAGTTCTTCAGATGATGGAAAAATCTAGCATCTAGCATCAAGTCAGTAAAACTAAAATTAAAGAAAAATACTTTTTTTTTTTTTTTTCATTTAAAATATTATTACAAATAATAATAATCAAAATCTCTCGTTGTTGAGAAAGTACCCGTAAATTCGGCAACTATGTTTTCGTCAGAGGACCCTTGAATTTCGACACCAATTGTTTCTCATTTCTTTTACATGTTCAGTCAAGTCTCGACAGAATCACCTATATTTTGATAGGGTCTGTTGCTGTCTGTCAAAAATTTCAACAAGGTCACTGCAAGATATTCTCAAAAGAAATGAATCTCATGATAGAAACCAATATATACATTTGAATTCGGCTGAAGGAACATTTATTCAGTCTGGTATTCATTTATTCACTACATTAGACAAGAATTTTGACACTTGGAATATGTTTTTGTCAATATGATATTAGCTGCCATTTAACTTAATTTTATCAAGAAAAAGCCAATGTGGCTACATTTTAGGGAAGATCAGATGTATCTTGATGCATTAGTGCTGATCCCACTTTCTTTTTTTTTTACAAAAAAATAACCAAGTAATGACAGTTCGAACATTACATAGCTAAAATATTGTCAGGAGCTCATTTTGTGTCGCCAACAGGAAACTGATTGATTTTAATATTCTTTTCTTAACGGGGTGTATCCGATATAGTGTTTACGTTTTGCATTGTCAAGATATAACAATGGCTTCAAGAGATGGTGTTCCAAGTCATGACTAAGCAGAATTATCCTGTTTTGAAGGAAAATTTTGTCAGTGGTTCCGAAATTGCACTGTCGAATCATCGCTGCCTTTACCCTAGTATAGCATAAACAAGCTTTCGGGTGGGCAAAATGGATTTGGTAGTGGGCTCACCAATTTATATTAATAAATAGCATTGATATCAGCAGGCCACATAAAGCAAAAGTGAAAATTATAGACAGGACAATAATTTAAATAGCACCCGTGCTTTTAAGTTGAAAGTATTTGAAAAATAAAGTTAGAATCATTAACTTACCCTTTTGGGAATTGTTTGACAAAGAATATCCGGAAAATCTGGACAATTCATGGCGTCATTGCGGTAGAAGCTTTAAATCAATTAAAAATTGTCAGGGATTCCAATTGGAAGGGAAAAATTGACACCCAGAATTTGAAATTATATTCCCCTTTGTATCTGTGTTTAAAAAAACAAAATCTATAAAAATTACGCAAAATTGTTCCTTGTGTAACATTTCTGGAGGAGGGCTACACTGAATGTCGTTTTTATGTCTAAAATTCTCTTCACAAGCAAAGCTCGGTCTCCTAGTGCTGCATGATAAAACTGATAACAATAGAAAAGAGTATGGGTTGGTACCACTTGTGTGTGCACACAAAATTTATAAATTGTGAGAAAAAAAATACACATTCGTTTAAATTCACGTTACTCTGTTCTCAGCAGACATTTTGTAAAGCACGCTGATGTAGAAATGAATGTCCCACAATTAGCGCTTGCGTTGCGTAAAATGCAACTAATTTTGGTTTTATTTCTTAGTACATTTATGTCAATTCTTTTTTTGAAGCTGGTTAAAAGAAATATTTAGAAAAGCGAAAATAGCAAGAAGTCAGCTTGGTAGTATACATATAGGTAGTTCTACACATTGGGATTAGTATGTGAATCAGAAACGTAGGGAATAGGACGTTACCATTGCTTATTAGGCATTTCAGTTACAAATAAGAGAATTTGGAACTATATTGGAGAATCAATTAAATACTGGAAATAAAATTTAAACAGTTACATCATTCCTGGAGTGGATCTCACTCTAACAAATTCCATGACCAAACCACAACCGATTTGACCTGTCTAGTATGAGTATTATTATAAAAAGCACTAAGTCGTATTTTCTCTTTCGTTCAGAAAATTATATTCACTGCATAATCTACCTTCTTATTCTTCAATAATTCCATTTCTATCCTATTTGCAGATGTAGAGGGTATATTTGTTTCCACAATTAAAAGTTTTAAAACAAGAAAATATAATCTTGAACTGATAAATTTGGGAAGTAAAAGTACCTTAAATATCAGGGAAACAAATTTGACCTGAGAAAATGACGCGAAACAGGAAGTATAGTACATTTTTGCAATTTTTCCATTAACTAAGCTCACCTATTTTCTTAATGATAAGGTTGAAAGTATATTTGAAAAAATGTTAATGTCGACTATATTGTGAAGTGTAATGGATCTCTTTTTTCTCGTGTTTTCCTTATATTAAAAACGAAAACAGATTGACAGAAAAAACAAACTATCTTCTCAAAGTAAAGAGCAAAGTTGACACTTAAAACAAGTGACAGTTTCAAAGGTACTTAATAAATTATAGTTTTATTTTCCAAATTATTGGGTGGGGCAACTGCCCCCTTGCCCCTCCTAAATGACGCCACCGATCTGTGTATTGACATTTTCTTCCTGAAATTAACAATTATATTTGTCGTTTCACTTTCATTTAGGCAATTACATGGACCTATAAAAGAATATCTTGCTTTGAATTTTCTTACAATTATTGGTTTATTTAACAAAATTTACATCCACTAAATGTGGATATAAATTCTATCATGTCTAGTTTTTATGTAATAATTACTTTGTTTTCCATAGATTAAAATTCTTGACTTCAAAGAAAAGGTTCATTGTTCAATTGTAGTTCAAGCTTTCCTGATGCAGTTTTTTTTTTTTTTGAATTGCAATATGTAATTACATATTCAAAATCTCATATTTTTTGTAGTAATTATACCAAGTCAATTATTTGTGAAGCTCTACCAATTCCACCAAGAAGACATTAACACAGTTTTTATGAAAAGTATAAGCAAAAATCTAATCCATTTTTTTTTTCAACTTGTATTTAATGAGCCAATGATAAATACATGTCTCAAGAAAGATCTTTTTCTGAAAACACTCAACAGCTCAGTCGGATTTTTACTAAATTTTAATAACTTTTCTGATTTTTGAATGAATGCTTTAGTACTTTATTGTTAAAATAAGTTCAAACTTTTTTAGCATTGAATTTAATAATATCAAAAGTTCTATGAAAATTTTCCCCTATTCTCATCCTCACTCCTTGTAATATTTTTGTAAGAACAGTTTTGTTGTTCCTCATAATGCATTATAATTTCAGACTTTCCTTTTCCCCCTCTTTCACTTTTCACTTTACCTGCACAAAGAGGAAAGGGCATGGGATTCCACTCCTTAAATTAGTCTGAAGGATTCCTTCCCTAAAAAAAAAAACAAACTAAAATTAGTGCTAGCAACAACTGATTATTGCACAAGCCGTCCGAAATCAATACAGTTCCGAACGGTAGAAATAGTGGCCTAAAAAAGGACATCTTTGTGATTTGACCCTCTCCGCCCCCCTCGAATCTGTCGGGGAACGTATTTCTTGCTAAGCGTGGAACTTGTTTGCTACCATTTTGATTGCTGTCACTCAGAATTCCCACAATTAACTAGACTGAATTTTAGGTTCCAAATGCAAGTGGAAATTTGAGAAAATAAATTCGAAATTCAAAATATGGCATCTCCTTTGCAAAGAGGCATAGCCTACAGTTCTATGGCAAAGAATGTGAAATCCAATCCATTTTCTAAGCTGGAGATTAAAGATGACAGTTTTTTGAACACTATTTCTGGAAGAGATATTTGTGCTAAGTGCTACAAGTCAAGAAAGTTCTACTGTTACTCTTGTTACATACCTACTGACTCAGTGAAAAACTTAATCCCATTTGTTGAGGTAAGTAGTAACAGTAAATCAAAGGCCGTATTGTGCTATAGACAACTAGTAATGCTATTTTAAGCAGTCTCCACACTACCAATGCAAAGTGTATGCACTGGAAACTTTCACGATATAACGATTTTAATGACACAGAAATGCATTTTTTTGAGTGAGTCATCAACCAGTATCCCCCCCCCCCTCAAAAAAAAAAACGCAAAATCATATGTGGTTTGCTTAAAAAATTGTATGTTCAGGGGTTTAATGGGATATTGGTGTAAGTGACAATGAAAAAATATCATGCATGGAACTGATGAAGTTATCTTACATCAGTTACCTCTCCTGAGAAAGAGGGAGCCTATAAAAAGCTTTGATTTAGAGCCTGGGTTACTGTGCATTTACCCCCTTTGTACTCGAATCTAGCTAAAATTAAGCCATTTTTATTTTTCGAAGTTATTGTATATATTGCTGCACTTGAAGTGCTTAAGTTTATTACCATCTTACCTGTTCGTTGCATGACGAATTGCATTGATAGGAGCCGTAAATCATCATTTACATGTAACCCTAATACTATTATCTTCTTGATTACCAGTCTGAATAAAGTAACTTAACTTTGTACTACGCTCTGTAGAAGAAAGTTATTTTTTATAAACCATCTCAAGGCAAGAATTTTCTGTTCAACCCTTCAGTGAAAATACTCCTTGAGGGGAATTCTATATATAATTTTTTATACAGTTGGAGTTATGTAGCTCAGTGTCTTTAGACACTACTTTTCTGTATCGTTTAACTTTCATACTGAATACTGAACAGTATGGAACAGTACTGAACAGTATGGTTTAGAAAACAAGGCCTTTTTTCACGAGCTGGAATGCAAAGATCATTAAATTTTCCTTATTCATTTCCATTATTCGCGACTAGCGGAAAGCAGCCAGAACGTTATTTTCAAAAAGACAAGAGCTGGGTAGACTTCAGAAGTGAATCCAAGGCTAGTGGCTTTTGATGCTTAATCCAAATTATTTATGACTTTAATAAAACTTCAAATTTTGATATTTTTTCTCCATCATGTTATTATCAATTATTTCAAGAAATTAGTTGTATTTTTAAAAACCTTACATGATAATGACCGAGACCCAGTATTAACACTGGCTTATACATAAAAAATGATTACGACAATGGAAGCCTGGTCAATTTTTATACAAATTGCTATTTCAGTTGCTATTTGCTACTAGCCACTTTAATCTTCACTAGCCTGTCTGGTAAGCCAGATTTTTTTTCCAATGGTTTTTCGCGACTGGCACTTTTTCGCCGCTTAGACATGGCTTGTCACGAGAAACCACTATACAAAGCCATTACCGTTACAGTCTATTCTAATCTGCTGTGAAAAACCTTTTTTGTACTAAGGAAAAAAGGTTGCCAGATATATGTTTACGGTGCGTTATCGGTTACTTGTGGCTCTCCGTACTATGCAAAGGACATTCCTTTCGGAAAAATACAAAACACCTTAGTAGGGTTTAGACATCAAATAGTGATATTTTAAGCAATCTACATATGTCTGTTCTTTGTGGGAAGAATACATCTTAAATATTGACCTCAAATGAGAGAAGAGTTAAAGATTGAGTATATTGCCAATCATACATTTTCTGCCTATTGGAGATCAGAATCGTCTCACGTTTCTAAATGTAATTTTTCGCACAGCTGGAGTCTAGCAATATAAAGTCTTTGTAATTAAAATTGGCTGATTATACCAGGAGCTTAGCAATAGCTAGAACATCCAATTTCTGTTGTGAATTTAGTCATAAAGACCCCAGGGTAGTCCCTGAAAAATAACTGAATTCAGAAAGAATAAAAAAGAAAATTCAAAAAACATTTTAAGTTTAACTTCAGTGAAGAAAAATATTTCTAACGCCATAAACTTTTCAAAAGTATGAGTAATGTATACATAAGGATTGACATTATTACTATATAAAACTAGTTCACAATTGATACTCAATATGAAACAGGAGGAATCAGGAGTGGAAATCTGACCCCTAGCCATCACAAATACAGGGTGTAAGGGGGAATTCAAAAAGTATCAATCTAGAATATAACCGTTGGTTGCATTAAACATTTCATTGACTTTGGCAATGTTAGATTTTTGTATTTGAATAACACATGTTCAATAATCCAACAATGAGAGCCTGTAAAAGATCCAAAGTTTGAAGTTGAGAAGTCCAAAACTCAAGCATTTACCTTTTTACAATAAAAATTTTCGAGTTTCCATCCTCATTCCTGATTCTGACAAAATAAATTGAAAAATTACTTTTTATCATTTTGCATCAAATTATATGTTCCCCTTTGCATCAAATTATATGTTGCATCAAATTATATGTTGCATCAATTATATGTTCAGTGTGTTTCAATCCCAATGAAAATCCTCAAACAGATTTTTCTTCTTTTGTTTTTATGCTCTTATTAGTTATATTTTCTTATACATCGTGATGGGTAAGCAAGCTATAAATGAACACAGTAGTGTGAATGTATTATATACCGCATATGAGATGCGGGTTCTATGTTTTATTAATCTGAATGAAAATTTCCTACTAACTATAATGTAATGTATTAAATATATATAAATGTTCTCAATTAAGCAATAATCATAGGGCTGGTACTGGTGATGACCTGTTAAAGAGCATTACTAGTCCTATCTTAAGCAAAATATTATTTGGAAAGAATGTTGCGGGAAAAGCATTGTAATTTTTACATTGCTTGCAAATTGTTTAGAGTTAGGCTCTAGACCTGCAAAAATTAATTTGTGCTAGGGAATTTAATTGTCTATAAGAAAGAGGAATCATTCAGATCACATTGTAATTGTGGTACCAACAGATTGGCACCAGTGGCACCATTGTATTGTAATTGTGGCATCAACAGATTGATTAAGTGATTGAATATGTAAATAATGATGGGTGAATTTGGCCGGATATACTTTTATCCCAGGCAGAAAGGGTAGAATAGCGATATCCCCAAGACTGGAAGGCTGAAATTCTTGGATTAAAATCACCGTTTTCAGTATTTCAAATCCCTTTCCCCTATAAAGAATGCCCCCCCCCCAAGAAAAAAACAAACAAACAAACTCCTTTACTTTCTTTGGTCCTAATTTTTCGGTCTTATTTTCAATTATAGATGGTGCTCTGCTAGAATCTAATTACTTAATTTGAAGACACAAAATCCAAAAGCGAATCAAGACAGAAAACTCTGGTACTTAAAACAGTCCGCTTGTCGTCTAGCGTCTTGTCAGAAAAAAAGCTGACATTGTCGTGGTTTTGCCTGAAGTTTTAGCTGGATGTTCATTTGGTAATAAGTAAAGCGCGTCTTTAAAAAATAATAATTTCCTGTTTACGACCAAGTCCTTTCTTTTGCCGTACTGTATATTCATTGTGTTTCCTTTACTGAATTTCTTACGTTTTTCGTCCTTTGTAACCCAACGTTTTCGTTTCATCCTTTACGTTTTCGTCCAAACGTTACGTTTTACGTTTACGTTTTCGTCCTTTCAAATGTGTTGAAAAATCAATTGACGAAATAAAATTTTCAATTTAAGCAGTATATATTTATTTTTAGTAAAGTGCAAATGACACCCTAGACTTTTGGGTTTTTTGTGGCAACATTACGCTTATTGGTGGTAAAGTCTGTTCTTTTTAGCTTTGATTTCTTCATTAAGCGTTATTTCTGCTCCTTCTTCACTTGATGTTTCATATGAGCTAATTTTAATTGTTTTTAGTTTTATATCTCTTATAATATAATTTATGCTAGTTTTTTAGTTTTAAATTTGCTTCGTATTTTATGTCTCATTTTTGCCTTGTAATTAACATAGTATTATTTTAATAATAGTAATATTTTTGCCAAAAAGCTCTATTTATATAGCATTTATTGCAAATCTGAAAACAGTTCTTTTCTGTACTATTCTAGTTTTCGAGAAAATCTCAATATAATTTTTTTTTTTCATCTTTTGGAAGTGAAGAATTCGGTGAGTATACAGAATTCCGTCAATATGCTTATTGAAGTCTATTTTCTTCAGGTCTTCGCTATTCCGTTTTCTGCTGCACATAGATAGTAGAATTAGTAATTTTTGTATTTGTGTACTATGGTTATGGTTGTGGATAACCGTTGTAATCTGTTCCCTGTAGCTACTAGGTTTTATCGCAGATAATACAACAGATGACAAAAAATCTGATGGTGTCATTGGACTAGTCGTGTTGAGACTAGGATAGGTTTATCCTTAACTCAAAATTAAATTTTATGTAGATATTAGGTTCTGAAAAAGGACAGCCGAAAAGGAATGGGATTAAAATGAAGGTAACATATTTTTTGTGCAACATGCTTGCCTATTTCTATACCCAATCAGTGGCGTCGTTTGGGGGGGGGGGGGGGGCAGTTGCCCCCCCCCAAAAATTTTTGAAAAAAATATTATATAGCGCATGCCCCCTTGACTCTTCGGATGTGGACCCCTCTTGCCCCTCCCTCCAATAAAAATGCTGGAGCTACGCCCCTGTGTGCAACAAGTAGCAATGAGCTTTATTTTACTTAAGAACTTGTAATTTTTTAAATCTAAAAATTAAATATATTAGAGCGTACTTAATATCTAATTGGCTAAATACTTAAGGTTTGGGCTATTGGAAATGTTCTGCTAATCGGTTTGGAGGTAAACACCCGTGTTACAATATTATAAGCATCTTGACTTGACACGTCCGTCTTTGAAGCTCGTCTTGGGGCCTCTTTCTTCCCAATGACGTGTGTGTGCCTTCTGTATGCCTCTCGGTCTTCTTCTAGGCGAAGAAGGCTGGAAAGGCGATTAGGCGAAATATTTTCCTTCCACCTCTTTGAAGGACGAGAACCGTGAATTTGGCTTTCGAATAAGAATTTGGCAACTTGAGCAAGAAATAAATGCAATGGTTCCAGGTTTCTTTAAAGAGAACTATAGAAAAAAGTTTGAATTATAAGACCCCAACTCAAACTTATTTTTATTTAATGAATAAAGGCTGTTTCGGAAGCGTGGTTTGTGTGAAGCAATGTATAAGGTAATTAGCAGTAAGTTCACTGCAAATGATTTCTGTCTCTTCATTCTCGGTGCGAACAAACAGCTCCCACATACTATTTCATTAGCGCGCACAAACAGCTCCTCTCATTTGATCTGCCATCAGCGGTTCAATTACCCTGGAACGCGTATTGTGGCAGAAACTTTCTCAAAATGCCTTTGAAACCAACTCGAGACTTCGAAACCTACTTGTAATTCCTAAAAACATCTAATTATAACATTGCACTACTAATTACCGATTTTCATATATGTATCGGAATAAATCAATTTAAAATTAGTTTCTTTAAAATTGAGTGTTCCAACGTTGAAGCCAAGTTTAGCGTTCAAGAGAAGTCTGGCTTGTCTACCCGTGAAAAGATCTAATGTCGCTTATGTTTTTACGTTCTCCGGAGCACTCGCACCTCGGTCCGGGTTTTTATAATGGGTGAGATAGGGGACGATCATACTATCTAATATTTATATACTGTGGTGTGAAGTGAGGAAAGGAAGAGAAACAGGATCATGTCGTTTCTCAGGTACCAAAAAGTAGTGGTTCAGATTTCCAGGTAAAAATTGGCTGTTGGTCGCTAGAAACGATCATGAAAAAACAGTGTGGCATTCCCAATGTATTGAAAGGCTACCCGAAATTAGGTCATAAAGTATATCATATTCAACATATGTTATATATAAATTTCGATATGTCTGTATGAACATACCGAAACATATGTCATTAATACAGGTGTATTTTGCACTTCAGTTATGATTTTAGTACTCTTTGAGGGTATAATTTTTTAAGTGTAACAGGCAGTCGGTCTTTTATTCAATTTGACAAAAAGATAAATGTTTTTTTTCGGTCAAGCGAACTGTTTTTACCCAGATTTTTCTTTTGACTCGTTTAATTCTTGGGATTTTCGAAAACATTCTTTCTAAAATGTGCGGCCCCTTCACTTGGAATTCACACGTCATTATTATGTTTTGCCAACTAATGCGTATGGTTTGAAGCTGAAAGTTTAAAATAAACTGAAGCTGAAAAAGTTTTCCCCGTGTATCTGAATTTACTTTAATTCTGATAAAAGGTGGAAAAACATTCAAAGCAAAAACGATTGATTGAGGTCGCTACATGAAATCAGGCTGGCATGTTGACTTGTAATTCATGGCGTCTTTGTAGAAAGAACGACGTAAAAAAAATTATTAATATTTATTGTGAGCACTTGAAGACTTTTGATAAGTCGACCTTAACCTTAAACCTTAAGCTTAAACTGGAAAATTACATTTATTCATTCGTAAGTAGAATCTATCAACTTTTTTTTACATTTATACAAAATTTTGATAGCCACCTAAGTTGAATCCTAAGTTGGATACAAAAAAGAAACAAACCAAAAATTAGCTTGCATGGAGACGTTTCTTTGTTTTGAGCGATTTGTAATTCGGCTGGTAGAGGGAAAGCGAATTCTGTCACAAACAGAAGTCTAAGATATGATCAACCACTATAGTCAAATTATTATATAAACACCTTTATATTTTTAGTTACCCTTTGATGTGGATGTGATAAAGCATCCGTGCGAAACAGATGGTAAAAGTACAGCTGTACATGCTGCTGTCATTGCTCCAAAGAACGTACGAATCCTCACTTACCCTGACGTTCCTGATTACCAAAAAGATGGATCTGTAAGATATTAGAAATTTTTTGTAAAGATGTAGTCTAGCGTACCGCCCATAAAACGTACGCGTTTTACCCTCAAGGGATAGGAGATTAACCAATAACCCTATCCTCATTCCATCCTTTGGGAGAATATTAGTGTACAAAAAGTGCGAAACATATCATATGCAGAATATATGTAACACTACTTAGAGAAAACGGGCGTTTCAAACCTTTCCTCTCTCCTCCGTCCTAATAATACTTTTTCAGGCTTTCCTCTCCTATATAGAAAAATACGTGCAGTCTTCCATCATAAGATCGTAAGCCCTGGAGATAACCTTAATTCCAGGCATATTAAGAAGGCTTGTATTTGAGCAAACAGCTGCACTGAATAAGAAAAACAGTTCAGTAACGTTTCAGTGACCGTATTGTCAATACGGTCAAAAACCAGATTTTTTTTGTCAAGGGCCTGTTTGCTTGTTTAAATAAAGCTCCTTAACTCGAAAGCCACTATATGACATTTATGATACATCGTCATATAGATATAACAGTTTTTGATAACCAAATCCATGGAGTAACGAACCTATCTGGTTTCTATCACTTTATCTACAGCATACTTCTATTTCTAATAAATTGAATGTTCTCAATATAATTTGTTGTACTATTCTGAATTTTGTTTGATTTAATAATCATGACATCACCTGCCCTTGGGTATTCCATGGATATTTTGTTGATTTTGGCTATTTTTCAACATTGACTAATAATGTAAATGCACGCCCTCATTCAAGCACGTGTTTGTTGTAGCATCAATAAAGCAAGTATTTCTTTCACTTTTCGTGTTCTTCTTCTTCTAATGAAATTATCCTACTCGTCTTATCAAATTCCTCATTTTCCTATTCTATTGTATACTGATTTGTTTAGCAAGACATTCATCCTGTATTATAGATTCTTTCACTTTTCGTGTTCTTCTTCTTCTAATGAAATTATCCTACTCGTCTTATCAAATTCCTCATTTTCCTATTCTATTGTATACTGATTTGTTTAGCAAGACATTCATCCTGTATTATACAACACATACCGTAGGCAATTCGTCGATCAGTATGTCAAACCGCGGTCAGGAACCGCCGTCTAGGTTAAACGATTCTCAATTCTGTACAATGGTTCTGTGCTCTGTGCTTTTTTTAATAAAATAACATACTACAGGAGCTCAATTCTTCAGTCTTCTTAACATTAATTTTTTACACCTATTCTAGCACCCTGAACTTGCAAAACCTCTAAAAGTTCATTCATTTTGATCACTTTTTCATCTAGGATGCTTAAATCATCAGCATAATCTAAATCCAGGAGAGTTTTTCCTCCCCTTTTGATTCCGTGGTCTCCCATTGCCTTTCCTGTGCTCCGTAAGACAAATTCCATGAAAATGATCCTTATAAAGGGGGATAGAACACAACCCTGCTTAATTTCTGATTTAATACGAAACCAGCAGCTAACCTCATTTCCCACCTTGACTGCAGCAGTCTATTCTCGTACATAACACTAATCACTTTGATATATTTGTCTGGTATACCGTGCAAGAATAAGACCTTCGCCAAAGCTCTTCTATTAACCGAATCAAACGCTTGTTCATAACCTATAAAACTGAAGATTATTTACCAATTATACACCAATTTTTTATAAGTTTGTTAAAGTTTCCACTTAGCTAATTCGAACATTAAGATATCATTTCAATTGTCCTTGGCGTTTCAATAAGCGACTGTTCGAGATTTGGAATGGTATCTACGTGAGAATTTAACGCATTTATAATTTTTTTTTTTAGCCTCACATTAACACCACTTTGAATAATATTATCTAAGTTCGTGGCAGAATACATTGTTCTAAAGTCACCACAATTTGGGGTACTATAAGAAATGCACATTGCGAGTTCATGCCTTAAGGCCGTATCCAGGGGGGGGGGTGGTTACCCGGTTTGAACCCCCCCCCCCCCCGAAATTTTTGACCGAGTCGAAAATTAGTCTAAAAAATACCTGTAAAGGCAAAACCTTACCAGAAAAAAAATATTCTCCCACACTAAATCCTATTGCATTTTGTGGGTTAACGGTTCTGACCAGCTTACGCAATTAGGTAACCGTAGGTAACTCCATGTTCACCTGACCTTGCATTGTAAATTAGGGTTAATAATATGCGCTCTGATCAGCTTACGCAATTAGGTAACCCCATGTTCACCTGACCTTGCATAGTAAATTAGGGTTAATAATATGCGCTCTGATCAGCTTACGCAATTAGGTAACCCCATGTTCACCTGATCTTGCATAGTAAATTAGGATTAATGGGCGCTCGAGGCATGGTATAAGAGAGTGCAAGATTGTCAGTTCAGTTCAATTTCGGACTTGGCTAAGAGAAGAGCGATTTTCAACATGAAGAGGAAGTGTGACATTACGTCGTTTTTCGCATGCAGTATGCACGCAGACGATCCAGACCTTCTCAACCACTATAGAACCTCGCTCTTTATTCCTTTCCTGGACCACTTCACTTCCGAGCTGAAACAACGATTTGTGCTTCACCAGACTCTGCTGTCAAATCTCAGCGTCCTTTCTCCTGCCAAAATTGTTTCTGTCAATCTGAAGGCATTAAACCTGGAGTCATTGGTTGAATTGTATGGCGATATTCTTCCCGAGTCAGACTGTCTGAAGCAAGAAATTGAGCTATGGCGCATCAAGTGGGAGAATGTTCCGGTATCAGAGAGGCCTACTTGTGCTGTGTCTTCGCTTCAGACATGTGACGAAATTTTTGCGATCAAAAAGGTCAGCTACCTTCAGGCAGGGTTGCCACCCCTAATGATTTATCAATATTTCTAGTGATTTTTTATGTTGACTAGTGATTTTTTTCTAGCCAGTTTTTTATAGTGATTTCTGTTCTAAAAATATCGATTCTTTGCTAAATCTAGTGATTTTTCAATATATAGCGCATATATTCATGATTCAATTTAATAAATCATACAAGAATCTAACTAAAAAAAGAAAAAAACACAAAATAGTGATTCAATATAATTCCTTATATGTTTCAGATTAGCATTTATGCAAATATACCGCCACTGAGAGTTCTGATTCACCACGTCCATATAAGATATAACCCAAGATCGGTATCATCAAGAGAACGGGCGACCTAGTTAAGATAGATTAAATTTATTTTAGTTTGATGATTGAAGTCGGTTGGGTGTAAGGGGGAGTATCTACTCTGGGAATGGTCTAATGATTGTAATTTCTATTTCTAATACCTAATCAAAACTCCAATAATTCTTCAAATTCTCTTTTTTGTTATTGAAACACCTAATAAACGCAGATAACGTCCTATCCTTTAAGTTTTTGGATATTTATGTGCTAATATATAAAACAGTTTATGGTAACGAACTGTAAGAATTAAGCTACAAGGCTCAATAGCAAACGAAATTCTAGAAACGGAATTTTGATATCGATCAATATATCATCGGCTTATTAAGTTGATTCCAAATATATAAGATTCATTCAGCTTAGTTTTACCCATGAAAGGCTAAGAAACTGTGAAAATTTGCCTGATTTTTGAAAGAGGGAGGAAACACCCAATAAATGCGAAAGAATTTTAATTAAAATCAAACCATTAGATTCGGCGTATCAGAGAACCGTACTGTAGAGGTTTCAAGCCCCTATCTGCAGAAGGGCCGAATTTTGTATTATTTGCCAGAAGAAAAATCGCGGATGCGTGTTAATTCCTCTTTTTTCCCCCAGGGATGATCGTATCGAACCAACGGTTTTAGAACATTGGGAGAGGGCTCATTTGAACAGAAATGAATATTTCCCGTGTCCCTTTTATTTGACCAAAAAGATCGAACGGCTACTAGCCCCTCTCTCATGTCCCTTTTTCCCAAAAAAAAATCGTTCGATCAAAAGTTTGAGATAGTCATTTTGTTTAGCATAGTTGAAAGTTTCCAAAACTATACCTTTAGATTTAACATGACCCACTTAGCCCCCGATGATAGGTCTTGGGACGAAAGTATGCTAAGGATAATTTACTAAGGGTAATAAGGATAGTGTACGATCAATTAAAACCAGTTTCATAGCCACAAAGAAAAATAATGCGTGACAGAATAAATTGGACTTGTATAACTTGGGCTATATATTTGAACATTAAGGGGGTGGGGGTATGGTTAGATTAGGTTTCTTTACCCCCAAACCTCCCTGATGTGCAACTATATAGTCCAAATTATATAATTATATAAACTAAATAATTTCTTAGACCACACTGCTTTTCCATTTAAAAAAAATAAAAAAAATTTTAAACAAGAAAAACGGGTTTTAATTTTCTATAAAGCAGTGAAATATAAAACAAATAATTATACACAAATACTCCGAATATTTCGGCCCCACGTCCGGGAGCCTTTCTCAACGGAAAAAAAAAATGAAAAAAAAAAAAAAAAAAAAAACGAAACAAAAAAAATTTTTTTTTTTTTTTTTTTTTTTGTTTCATTTTTTTTTTTTTTTTTTCGTTGAGAAAGGCTCCCGGACGTGGGGCCGAAATATTCGGAGTATTTGTGTATAATTATTTGTTTTATATTTCACTGCTTTATAGAAAATTAAAACCCGTTTTTCTTGTTTAAAATTTTTTTTTTTTTTTTTTTATATAAACTAAAGCATTATATTTTCATCATATTGTGACATATTTCATTACGATTAGCATTACTTTACTTCATGGATGTGTTCCGTATAATTAACAAATGCCTCTTTATTTTTAAGAAGCAAAAAGACTGATGCTTATCGAAATTTGTGAAGAGTGGGACACATTTTTTCCTTGGAATTACAAAAAGGCCATTTTCAAAATTGTCGCTGGAGTCCCAGTAATTATACTAGCTCAACTAGAGTAAAATGAAAAACAGTTTCTATATTTCTTGGGAAAAAACTGGGGTTTTGGATCGACAAGGAAAAAATTAAAAAGAAAAAGCAAATATTTCGATTAGATCACCAATAACCAATTGTCAGTGATCAGAGTGTAAGCCAAGGGTACCAATTTGGGAACAGGGAGGAAGCAATGATTTTGTTCCATTTTCTGCATAAAGATACATAAAGGTATTTCTCAAAATTTCAAGGGTATTTTTTGCTTGAGGAAAAGCAAAAAATCCAACTAAAGGTATTTTTCCACATCTAGGGGGTAATTTTACCCTCTTCCTGTAGGTGTTCCTGTATAGAACATAGTAAAGAGACAAAACAATTATTAATTACAGTTATAAAGAGTATTATAATTCTAATAACTTCTAATGATTTCTGGTCAATAATCTAGTGATTTATGTGCTGATTTAGTGATTTTATTCAAAAATCTAGTGATTTTTTCTCACCGGGTGGCAGCCCTGCCTTCAGGCAGCTGAAGCAGTGTTATATCTAGATTGATCAAAGAATAAAAAAACTTTTTTTTTTTACTTTTTTGTGAAAAAAACGGACAAGCGTTCGATCTTTAGCGCTTCAGCACGGCTCTTGCAAGAATTAAATAAAATAAAAACTAATTGTTTCAACTGAAGGTAAGGAGCAACAGTAAAACTCAAAAACCAACAGGAATTATTTTGTATTTGAGGGGGGTTGCCCCCCTCCTCGATACCTTGTTCTTCACGCTAAAGTTTTTAAGACTTTTAAGAAACCTTCTTATTCTAATCAAAGGGTTCCTGTGTTTCAGAAGTCTTGTATTAGTGTAAAGAGCAAGGTATCGAAGAGATACCTATCATATACGGAATAATTTCTGTTTGCTTTGAGTTTTAAAGTTGGTCATTACTTTCAGTTGAAAAACTTGTTTTTTTAATTTAATTTCCGATCGTTTTGAAATAATGCCGGTATATCTGGCTCACCCTCCATGAAAAATTTACTACCCTCACAGGAAACGTGTCCGTGGAAAGTTCCTCCCAAGTAAACCCCCTCTCTCCTGTGAATTTCCCTCCGGACAATTTCACCCTCGCTGAAAATTTTCTCCCCCCCTGTAAAATTTCTTGCGAACGATTCCGGCTGAAAAATTCTCCTTAGCATGCTTTCATTTGAAAAAGATTTCAATTTCTAATCGTTTTTCCAATCACTCCAGAAATCCGCACTTCAGTGGAAAATTTCCCCCGGAAATCCCCCCACCCCAGTGGGAAGTTGCTTCCTCGAAAAATTCCCCCGTGGGTAATTTCTCCTGCAGGAAATTTTCCCATGGACAATTCATCCCTTGAAAAATCCCCCCACTCAAAAATTCCACTAGAACTAAAAAGGGCACCAGAACTTTTAATTCCTCTTCGAATGCACCCCCTCCCGATCTTATAGGACCACTGGTATGATACAATCAGCTTGAAACCTCTATAGTCGCTTTCTCTGATACGCTGAATTTAATGGTGCGATTTTCATAAGATTCTTTGGGGGTGTTTCTCCCCTTTTTCAAAAATATGGCAATTTTTTGAGGCTCTTAGCTTTTGACGGGTAACGCTAGATTTAATGAATCGTATATATTTTGAATTAGTATAAAACCAATTCTTTTGATGTATCTATTAATATCAAAATACTGCTTTTAGAGTTTCGGTTACTATTGAGCTGAGTCGCTCCTTACATACAGTTCGTTACCAAGAACTGTTTGATTGCGAGCTCATGTTACTATAGACGGTTTACGGTGAAACATTTCTGCCGAAAAATAGGTTTACCTTTTTTTTTCTTAACTGACAAATAAGCAGAAAAAACATTCTTAAGCTATTAAAGAGTTTAATTTAGAAGTTGATGAAAATAAATAATCACAATGTAATCTCATATATAGCCTACATTTTAAGAAAAATCAACTAGAAGTCTCTTTCGTATTGTATTTTCTCTCCAGTAGGCTATATTAAAAAAAAAAGAAAAAAGAGCTTATTATAATTTAATGAGGTTTTGTAAAAATAATATATGTAGGATATAATTTGAACTCTGTAAATCAGTCGATTAGCAATGTCCTCCTTGTAAAATTAAATAACTGTATATTTAATTCTATAAAAATTCATTAAAGCAGATAAACGTTCTTAAGTTATTAAAGAATTTTTTCTAGAAGTTGATGGAAATAAATAATCAAAATCTAATCTTTTATATACGCTATAAAAAAAAGTCAACCAGAAGTTTAATTCGCATGGTATATTCTCTCCAGTATAATAAAAAAGTAAAAAAGAGCTTATTATAATTTAGTGGGATTTTCTTAAAAATAATGATCCTGGAATATAATTTTAACTCTATAAAGCAGTCGATTAACAATATCCTCCTTGTAAAATTATGTAATTGTAGATTTAACTCGGCAAAATTTTGTAACTCAGAAAAACATTCTTAAGCTATTAACGATTTTTATCTATAAGTTGATGAAAATAAATAACCAGAATCGAATCTTTATCTACATTATAAAAGAAGCTGACTAGATGTCTAATTCGCATGGTATTTTTCTCCAGTATAATAAAAAAGTAAAAAAGAGCTTATTATAATTTAGTGGGATTTTCTTAAAAATAATGATCCTGGAATATAATTTTAACTCTATAAAGCAGTCGATTAACAATATCCTCCTTGTAAAATTATGTAATTGTAGATTTAACTCGGCAAAATTTTGTAACTCAGAAAAACATTCTTAAGCTATTAACGATTTTTATCTATAAGTTGATGAAAATAAATAACCAGAATCGAATCTTTATCTACATTATAAAAGAAGCTGACTAGATGTCTAATTCGCATGGTATTTTTCTCCAGTATAATAAAAAAGTAAAAAAGAGCTTATTATAATTTAGTGAGATTTTCTTAAAAGTAATGATCCTGGAATATAATTTTAACTCTATAAAGCAGTCGATTAACAATATCCTCCTTGTAAAATTATGTAATTGTAGATTTAACTAGGCAAAAATTCTGTAAAGCAGAATAACATTCTTAAGCTATTAAAGATTTTTATATAGAAGTTGATGAAAATCAAACAGTTCGTGGCAACGAAGTGTAAGTAAGGAGCGACCCGGCTCAATGGTAACCGAAACTGTAGAAAACGGAATTTTGATACCAATAGATACATCAAAAGAATCAGATTTTAATGCTGATTTCAAATATATAAGTTTCATCAAGTTTAGTTTTACCTATCAAAAGTTACGTGCCTGAGAAAATTTGGCTGATTTTCGAAAAAAGGGGAAAAGGCCCCCTAAAAGTTATAGAACCTTAATGAAAATCATACCATCATATTCAGCGTGTCAGAGAACCCTACTGCGGAGGTTTCAAGCTCTTATCTACAAAAATGTGGAATTTTGCATTTTTGCCAGAAGAAAGATCACTGATTCGTGTTTATTTTTATTTTTTATTATTTTTTTTTTACCCCAGGGGTGATTGTATCGACCCAGGGGTCCGATAACATAGCGAAAGAGCATATTGAAATGGAAATCTAAGGTTCTAGCGTCCTTTTTGAGTGACCAAAAAAAAGGGAAAGCAGCTAAGCTCCCTCAAAGAATAATTTTTTTCCCAAAGTCACCCAATCAAAATTTTGAGATATCCATTTTATTCAGCATGGTCGAAAATATGATAACTATGTCTTTTAGGATGATTTAATCCCCCAAAGTCCCCGGAGGGAGGGCTGAAAGTTATTAACTTTACCCAATGTTCACATATAGTATTGGTTATTGGGAAGTATACAGACGTTTTCAAAGAGGATTTTTTCTGGTAGTGGGGGGGGGGGGGGGTCGAGGGTTATGTGAGAGGATCTTACCATGAAGGAAGTTTTCATGGGAGAAGGAACATTGCAATGAAGGGGGCGCCGGATTTCCCAGCATTATATTGGATTTCCGGATTCCCCAGCATTGTATTGGTTATTGGGAAGTATACAGACATTTTCAGGAAGGATTTTTTCTGGTGGGGGGGGCTGGAGGAGGGGGTTAATCGGGAGAATCTTTCCGTGGAGGATGTTTCTTTGGGGTAAGGGACAGTTCTATGAAGGGGGCGCCGGATTCCCAAGCATTATTTAAAAAATGATCAGAAATTAAATTAAAAAAAACAAGTTCTTTCAACTGAAAGTAAGAAGTAACATTAAAAATTAAAACGAAATAAAATTATTACGTATTTGAGGGGGTTCGCCCCCAATTCAATACCTTGCTCTTTACGCTACAGTTTTTTTTAGTGCTTTCACAAGAGCTATCAATTATAATTAAACAGCCTGTGTGATTCTGAGTTTTTTGAATTATAGAGTGTTTTAAATTTTAAATTTAAGAGTGTGGTATTGAGTAAGGGGAGAACCCCCCTCATATACGTAATAATATATACGTAATAAAAAAAACAATAAAGAAAAAACAAGCGATACGGCTCAATAGTAATCGAAACTTCTAAAAACGGAATTTTGATGTCAATAAATGTATCAAAAGAATGGGTTTATAATGCTGATTCTAAATATGTAAATTTTATTAAGTGTAGTATTACTCATCAAAGGCTACGAGAAAATTAACCTGATTTTTTAAAGAGGGAGGAAACATCCCCTACAAGTGAAAGAATTTTAATGAAAATCACACCGTCAGATTCAGCGTATCAAAAAACCCTATTACATAGGTTTCAAGCTAATATCTGCAAATATCTGCAACTTTGTATTTTTTGCCAGAAGAAAAATATACGAATATAGAAGTTCGTTACGTAAGTTAATTTGTAAATTACGTCAGAACCAAATTTAGAGACAGCCATTTTGCAAAAGAAAAGTAAAATTTTTATGCAAATTTTGTTTACTTATTTAATGACGGTGAGTCAAAATAAAAGCTGCATTAACTAAAAAACGATCAGAAATTAAATAAAAAAAACAAGTTTTTTAAACTGAAAGTAAGAAGCGACATTAAAACTTAAAACGAACAGAAATTATTCTGTATATGAAAGGGGCTGTCCCCTCCTCAACGCCTCGCTCTTTACGCTAAAGTTTTTTTTATTTTTTAACAAAAATAGAGTTGTGAGAAAGTAAAACTTTAGCGTAAAGAGTGAGGCGTTGAGGAGGGGACAGGCCCTTTCATATACGGAATAATTTCTGTTCGTTTTAAGTTTTAATATCGCTCCTTACTTTCAGTTTAAAAAACTTGTTTTTTTTATTTAATAAATAACCAGAATCGAATCTTTGTATACATTACAAAAAAATCAACTAGAAGTCTAATTCGCTTTGTATCTCCTCTCAAGTATAAAAAAAAAGTAAAAAAGAGCTTATTACAATTTAATGAGGTTCTTTAAAAAATAATAAACCTAGGATATAATTTAATCTTTATAAAGCAGTCGATTAGCAATGTCCTCCTTGTAAAATTAAACAACTGTGTATTTAATTCCACAAAATTTCGTTAGAGCAGATAAACATTCGTAAGGTATTAAAGAATTTAATCAGAAGTTGATGAAAATAAATAATTAGAATCTAATCTTTTATATACATTATAAAAAAATAAACTAGAAGTCCAATTCGCATTCTATTTTCTAAAAATAACGATTCTGGAATGTAATTTTAACTCTATAAAAATTCTTAAAAGCCGAAATACATTGTTAAGTTATTAAAGAATTTAATTTCTCTCCAGTATAATGACAAAAGTAGAAAAGAGCCTATAATAATTTAGTGATGGTTCGTAAAAATAATGAACCTGGAATATAATTTTGTCTCAATAAAGCTGGAAAACTTTTTGAAGCTATTAAAGAATTTAATCTAGAAGGTGATGCAAATAAGTAATCAAAATCTAATCTTTTATATACGTTATAAAAAAGTCAACTTGAAGTCTTCTACGTATTGTATTTTCTCTCCAGTATAATAAAAAAAAGAAAAAAGAGCTTATTATTATTTAATAAGGTTTTGTAAAAAATAATGAGCCTAAAATATAATTTTAACTCCAAGAGCCCTTCAAATTAATCGAAAAACGCTTCCTCTATAAATACTTTGACCTTTTTATATAAAGTCTGTCCAAGAAAACTAAGAAATGAGTTTATATTGTTTCCGAAAAGACTTCATTGTCCACAGAGTAAATGTGGATTTTCAGTTGGGTAAGCCATTGAAATATGCTTTATTTACAAGTACTTTCCTCATAAGTTGAAAGCAGTTCAGAATGGACAGGCGATTATTCGATTTAAAGAGGAAGACAATGAGTTATATTTCCTTTCAAAACGATATATTTCCAATTAATTTCCTTATCCACTGCCAGATACAGCAGTTACATAATTTTACAAGAAGGATATTGCTAATTGACTCCCTGTCATCTTTCTCACACTTAAACATAAGATATTTTTACCTAGTTAAGAAATAAATTTATAAATGGTAAAATTTACATACGGCAATAAGACGGTAAACTATAAAAACATTTTACAAGGGAGGATATTGCTAATTGACTCCCTGTCGTCTTTCTCACACTTAAAAATAAGATATTTTTGCGCAGTCAAGAACTAAATTTATAAATGGTAAAGTTTACATACGGCAGTAATACGGTAAACTATAAAAAATTATTTACAAGAGAGGATATTGCTAATGACTCCCTGTCGTTTTTCTCACATTTAAACATGGGCGGATCCAGGATTTGTTTAGGGAGGGGGCGCAAAATATGTTGACCCAAAAAAAATGTATGGGGGGGGGCGGCAAAATAGGGTGATCCAAGAAAATTGCGTTAGGAGCAAGTTTAATTAATTCACTAGTGCGCTAATTAAACAACTCATACTAATTCATACTACGCTAGGTGGGCGCGCCCCCCCGCCCCCCCTCTGGATCCGCCACTGCACTTAAACATAGGATATTTTTACGCAGTCAAGAAATAAATTTATAAATGGTAAAGTTTACATACGGCAGTAATACGGTAAACTATAAAAACATTATACAAGGAAGGATATTGCTAATTGACTCCCTGTCGTCTATTCTTGCAATTAAACATAGGATATTTTTACGCAGCAAAGAAATGAATTTATAAACGGTAAAGTTTACATACGGTAGCAATACGGTGAAGTATAAAAGTATTTAATTGTAAGAAAGAAGACACAGGGTGGATTTGTATGCAGCTGTATAGTTTACAATAGAGATGCTATGTAAACATCGTCAAATATGTATGTTGTTCCAGGGTTCGAAGCCTGGTTAGTCATTATAGAGTTTTGATTTCAACTCCCACCCGACAGTGATTTTTTCAACCAATCATAATTAGAAAAACATGGTTATCTGTAGTCAACGGAGTAGTACTGACTTTGGGAAGAGCGATGTCTCTCTCATGTCTAGTGGCACCATCGCTATAGAATATGGTCGCAGAAACTTGTGGGATTACCCTTAAATCAAAATTTTATGTTGCTCTTTTAAGGATCAGGCAACCAGGCACCTTTCCAAATCCCAATGTGCTTCTGCATCCCCATTTGACACAGGATGGAAATTTCATGGTAGCCATCTTACGCAGAATGGCCAGAAGGTAAAAAACATAGATGGTTCATTTTCGTGGAAAGGTGGACAACTTACACGTCTATGATGTCAGGGTTATGGAAGAATTTTTTTTGTCTGTTTGATTGAACGGCCCAAAATGAGGGCATTTGACCAGTGCCGCTTTTTCAATTTTACCCCAACTTGTATTTAGAGTTGCGTGAGCAGGGTTGCCATCCCTAGTGATTTATAATTATTTCTAGTAATATTTTATGGGTCCTAAACAAAAAAAACTGAATTTTCACATAGATCACTAGATTATTGAAGAAAATCACTTTTTGTCACTGGGTGGCAACCCTGTGTCTGAGCTTCCTGATAGCAAGTATGAAATTAACTATGCGCCATAAGCGTCGAAAATCAACACGCCAAGTGTATTTTTCATGAATAGTTGACGGCACCACGTTAAAGGTATCGTTATACCAGGACTGTTAATCCGTATGACTGGAAAGCCCTAAACAGGATCCCTGTGTCCTTGCCCCCTTCAACCCCCTGATCCCAACCCAAACCTTACATACAATACGATGGACATAGTACACACCTTCGACATGATAATTTGTAAATTATTTAGGGTATGGGCCTTAATCATAAATGCAAGTAAAATAATAAAATCACAGTACGACTGTTTTAAATAAAAAAAAAAAAAACTAATCATATTTTTCGCAACTGGTGTTTACATTAAAATATAGTTCAAGTGTATCTGAACTTGGCTATTGCAGTTCTGTAGCTAATAATAAAGTATAGACGTTCAAAATACTAATTATTTATAAAAATTACTATGCTGCTTTAAAGCAGTTGCTGAAGACGAGCTTTAGCCACTGTATTTTATAATGCTCAAGCTTCTAGTAAAATGGATAGTAGACATTGTCTTTTAAATAAGAATAATGCCTGGGCCACATTGTAGTCATACTTGTGGCACTAACAAGCTAAGCTTCTTGGGCAAAACAGCATGCTAATAGTGCTTGTAAAATAATTTTCTAGTATGAATAAAATGATTGATGATTGACAATTTTTGGTTAACCACAATACAACACATGACGACATTGACCAATCAAAGTGAAGATTCAAGGCATAAGTTTTTGAAATTAGAAAATATGGAAGCTGGGAAATTCAGTTTTTCTATCTGAGTATGATGAATCTGGCTAGAGATACAAAGATATATTAGTAGACTTGGTAACAAATTACTGTTGAGACAGGCTTTTACGACAAATTTCTTGCCATTTTAAATTTCCACTTCTGTTGAAAAAGTGTGACGTTAAAATCAAGGAAAAACACGTTAAATTCATAAATCTGGATTTTTCTACCAACAGGTGTGACCATATTGTGGCTCAGGCATTAGCAAAAGCTATCTAACCGATATAGAGACGTCAGGAATTGACACAGTTAAGCTGATGGTCGCCTAGGGATGCACTTGACCTAAAATGCGTGTATTTTTGCATGGACTATGCAGTGAATTTGGAGAGGTGATGTGTATTTTATTGGAAAATTATCATCGTCATATTGATGTAACGTTACAAGAAACTAGACAATGAATACAAGACAAAAGTCAGCAATCATAACTAAACACAAAAGAGGGCATGAAACATGGCTGCTATGTTTAAGCAACCTAAAGAACCTGCTATATTTTGTTGTTTCACCTCCTCCCCTAGTGAAATCCTCTAGTCCCTCTCCGAGGACTGTCCCTTTATGCACCTTTGATTAGTAATATAACACAATTTGACAGATTATACTTTTTTATTGTCCTTTTCATTCAGGACGTCTCTAGTGAAATAAAATACATAACATGTTCGTTTCATTATTTAGGAAGATGTTTTTTTTTTACTTCTGATAGATAACCTCGTATTATTTGCAATACGATTTCTTCAATTTTCTTCTCTACCACTAGTACCGGATTTCCGACCGCTGCTGTATCTACTTTTTTTCTTTTTATGATAAATTGAACTCTATTTCACTTCATTTTCTGTTTCCTGCAAACACGAGGGAACAATTCATTTATTTACCCCATTATATCGTTCACATTCAGCATGCCATCCTCATTATTAATTAGTTTTCATTTGTTTGCCTAGCTTTTAAATAAGGGATTAATTAATCTTCTTGACAATACGAGTCTACTCTCTAAATTTGATTGTCTTTCTCTTTATCTGTAGCTGATGATGTGGCTTATATATTATGCTTACTGATTTCTTTGTCTTGAATGATAAAGTCTATATTGAAAAGCCATGACAAAATTTCAAGTTTTAAGGCCATTCGATACCTTAAAAGTTATTTTGTGAATCTCAGCATTGGCTGACCGTCTCAAAGATAAAGGACTCATTGGCGAATTTTCCCAGCACTACAGGGAACTCACAAAGCAATTTTGATAAAAATTGATAGAATAGCTATTGATGAATAATTTTATCAACCTTTCGAAGAGCTAACGAGAGGCTAGTTTAAAAATATAAGATATAATCTATTACTAATTTTTCAGTAAAGCGCTGACAAGCTATGGCAAGACCGCTCAATCAATTATAAACAGTTTGTCCACACAAAATAAAAAAGCTCATAATGGACAACACAGAGCGACTCCTTAAGCTCTTCATCTTTTTGATGCAAGTTTTTTTGCAACAAGACTTTTCTTGTGCCGTGATTTAGCTATTGCTAATTTGAGCCAATCAAAATTTTTCCCAGAATTTTTCGTCCAATCAGAAAATCCTATGAAAAATCTGATTGGTTCAAATTAACACTAGCTAAATCTCTAACAAAATCTCATTGTGAATCGGACGTTACTGGTATTTTTCTGGCATGTTCCTTTTACATTTTGCAAAAAGTAAACTTCTAATAATTTGGGAACTTTAAAAGAAATTTGTGCCCGGATTTGAATAGCGACTCACAGTGGCCCTAAATGAGGGGTTTGAAGGGATGTTCATACATGGAAACTGGAGCGCCTGGGGCAACTTTTTGATAATCAGAAAGACCCAATGAAACTAAAATGTTAAACCTAGTAACTTTAATTATTCTCAATGGCCTTCTCTTTTTATCCGATATTTTATTTTTAACTTTTTCCTGGTTTATCATATATTCTATTATAACTTAGGAATAAAGATGGGTGGGTTACACTAAATGGCATTTTATTACTGGAAGATGGAAATTGTGCTCCTATTCTAATGTCTTATTTTAATGTCATCTATTTGCTTATTACATTTAACTTTCTCGTTTGGAAGCGATCCTAATAAATAGAAGACTTAATCAAATCTATTATACCATCCTGACTATTGATTTATTTTCATTTGTTTGTTTAACCTTTAAATAAGTGACTAATTAGTCTTGTTGTCAATATGGACCGCTCTTCAAACTCGATTATCTGCCTGTCATTGGCGCAGATATTTGAAATCAAGTTTACATAGTGAACTATCTTCCTCCTTTTCAAAGGCGAGGTTGGCGTTGCCATAGAGCTTCCAGATAAAAAGCCCTATCTCTGAATAGATAAGTTTATAAAACTAAGAATTGTTTAACTTCATATTTAACATTTTTTAAGAAAATGGGTTTGTATACCCATAGGTGGAAAAAATCAAATATTTGTATTTATCACAATATTTCTGTGACGGGAGGGGGGGGGGCGGGAGTTGATGACCGGGCACGTATGCGATATTTTTCTTCGGAGTGTGGAGTTGATAAATTTGTAGGAATATATAAAAGATGTAGGAAACAGACGTGAAATGTAGAAAACGGATAATCAGACAGTGACTAAGAGTATGCTATGAATTCCATAAGGTGGTGTAATGGAGTAGAAAATTTTGTAATGAGACTTACTGATGCAATGTACTGATGCAATCGTACTGATGCAATGTTAAAAAGAAACTAGACAATGTTAAGAAGATCAAATTTGATAGTGTTTTAACCATCCCTAAAGTAGAGATAGGGAAGGGAGAGTGAGTGAGGAAATTAATGCTTGCCCTAAAACATATTTTTTTGTAGTTCCCTCTCCACTGGTGAAATCTTCCCTCTGAGTTCGGGTATGTATAAACCTTTGATTGTAATGAAATCAAACAAGTCGTGTTTGTTCGTGTCCCGATAATTCTGGACATCATTATTAAAATTAACTATGTAACTTATTCGTTTAAATTATTTAGGAATATTATTGTTTTGCTTTGAATAGTGTTGTACCATTTATAAAATATACCAAACATATAAAACAGACGGGAATGTAGAAAACAGACTAATGACAGCAGATCCCTAATCACTGTCTGGTCATAATCAGACAGTGATTAGGAAATATCCTATGATTTAGACAGGTGATATAATGGAGTGGCACTGCTAATCTAACGGATACGAGAATTATAGGAAATGAACTAATAGTCAGATAGTTTTGGGGAATTTTTGGTAGAATTCTTTCCAAGAATTTTCTTAAAACCCGCCAGAATGTATTTTTCTCACCCCCAACGCCCTTCGGTTTTGTAAATTTTTATATAGGGAACTTTTTCGTCATTATCGGGTAAAAATTGGGTAACTTCTTCTGCTCTAGGTCTATAAATCTGGGTCATGATGTCTATTCTTATAAAACTAGTAGTATTTCAGTTTGGCCTCAGTGCTGCTCTGATGCCCAACGCCTGTATCATTTTTTGATCGTTGTACCCAACGCCAGTTAACAGTTCATGTTCCATTTTAGAAGTAATTATGGAAATTTTAGTTTCTGTGATGACTTAAACTTTTTAAATTATTTTTTGTCACATCTTAAACTATATGTTTAAATAGGGGAAATGTCTTTTCGTGACAGTCTTTTGACGAAAAAAAGATGTTTGGGACTAGGGTGTTTCTAAAATCGAGTTGAATTAGAAATAATTATGGATTTTTCGTTAAAAACAAAAAAAATATATCTAATTTTAGAGAGATTTCTGAAAAAGCGTAAATACAATTTAAAACCAGTATGACTAATTATTAGATGAATTTCTATCTTAAAACCAACTTCGTTAATTCGTTTAAAACCGCCGAAAAAATTGGAAGATACAAGAAGAATCGATTGTTTCATTAAATCAGATTTTCTGAATAATATATACATAAGCAAGCAAGCGCTGGTAACTCAAATATTTTTGGATAAGAGATAAAATATATTTTCTGAAAAAAATATTAGTCATTTCTGTCGAATCTTACGTCTGAACGCAAGCTTCAAAATTGGAAAAATGTAAATAGATAAACTAGAAAACATAAAAGCATACGTAAAGTTTTAAAGAAATTTAGATATGAAGGAAACACAACCTTTTCCTCGAAACTTTTCTTGTCAAGGGGCAGAAAGCTTTACTTTTCTGGGAGGGTATGTCATCTTGGGACTATTTGGCCAATGAAATACTAATTCAACTCTCAATTGCCGAGGCATGCGTCGGGTCTTCTTCCGTTTTCTTTTCAATTTTTTTGATAAATAACGGTAGAGTAGTTTACCTTTTCTGGCTACAGTTGTCAATACCCTTGAGCAGCCTCAAAGGAAAAACATCAGTTTTTTTTAAATGTAACAATGAAACACGGCAAGCTAATGAAAACAGGGCAAGCTAAAACAAGAGGAATAAAAGATTTATAATATTTAAGCAAACATAGCTTAAGATTTCAGTGCTTAATTGATAGTTTTAAAAAAATTGAAGTACCAAGGCCATTAAAATCAAAAGTTTTTCCCCCTTGACCTATCTATGGTCTATTCGTATCTGAGCACTGCGATATTCTAAGATTTGTTTTTTTGTTGTTTCGGAATTATAGATTTTAGGGCAGGGCCATTTTTTCATAAGTGCTGCCTCGTTAAACGTAGGAAATAAATAATCAAAACTAATTAATTAAATGTGACAATTCTTTTCGTCCGTAAAAGTACAAACATTGACTATCTATGGATCCCTAAAGACAGCCACACCTTCAAAGGAAAAATACACCTTCTTAAGATGTTTGGTGCTAAGTGTTTTTAGCTTATTTTTTACGATTTTTCACCAACGTTTCCGTTTTTTACGTTTGGCACCTGTTGCTATCAGAAACTGTACAACTGCATACTGAAGTCTTTTCCATTAAAAATCGACTTTCCGATTTTTCCTAATTTTCTAAGCTAGATATGGTTGTGTGAGCTTCCACCGAACCAGTTCAAATAATGAGATTTCAATTTACAGCCCGTGGTACTTTACGTGTAATATAATATTATTAAATATTATAAATGTTTTATTCCTAATATAATTAAATATTTGGAACGTAAGCTTCCCAATTTAAATCACTGGTGATTCTTAAACCACTGGTGATTCCTACAATCCTGCGCGTCCAAAGATCCTTCTTATTGGTTGACTGTGTTTGGGTTTACTGTTTATCCTTGGTGTTTGGATTGGTAGGTAACTTCAAAACCTCATTTATGTGCTGATATATTCAAGTTACCAACCTAATAACGCCGTTCTTTTTCACTCGCTTTTACTACATTATATCATTTTTGTATGCTTCCTCAGAATTATGCTCAGGATCTCAGATCTGTTACTTTTCATATTTCTTTTACAAAGCTAATGGATTGTCAAGATCAAAAGATTTCTATCTGTGGTAAACGCTATTTGCCGAATCATCAACCGTTATGTAGGTTGATGTAGGTTATGTAGGCTCACCCCAACCCTCCCAACATGTTTCCATATCCCTTAAATCTTGCCTTACGACGTCCTCCCACCCCATTTGGGGACAACCTACTTTTTGTTTGGCCCTAGTTCGTTGGCCGACAAGGACTATATCTTTCGCAATTTTTCATCCGTCATCTGTGGAACGTATCCTTGTCATCCCAAACTTTCACTCATTATAGCTTTAGAAAGTGGAATTGAACTAGGTTTTTTGCACAGTTTAGCCCACTGTTTGAGATATGGTCAGTCAGACGCTAGACATTGAAAACGAAATCTTTTTTTTTTGCATTGGTGAATTAGAAACTTACATAACTACAGGATTCTAAGAAACTTGGAAAACTATCTGAAATTCGATTTGTGATGAACAATGCCTCTGCATACAATTGTTTAGTTTTTGTAGTAAAGGATGCCATATTAAGTGGCTGAAAAATCAGCGAAAAATACAGCTAAATAGATATTACACTAAACAGCATAAGGTGTTGTCTTTGAAGATGTTGTTGTCTTTGACAATCAACAGATTGATTATGTTGGAATTTTTATAAATGAAAACCGTTGTCAGATTCAACTAATTACTTTTGCTTATATATCTTTTTCGGAATGGCAACACTGACAAAAATATGGTACTATCCTAAAGATGTGATAAAATCGTGTTTGTAAGGTATGAATTGACCTAAAATGCGTCTAGAGGGCAAAAAGTTTTATTTTGATGTTGTTGGTACATTAGTAAATCTAGTAATAACTCTAACTGGTCTTGGCCTAATTTCAAGTTCACAAATAATTTTATTTATGAAAACAGTCTGGTTAATTAGTTTGAAAGCTCTTCAAGGTCAATTGGTGTTAAATTTGCCCACCTGTCCAGTGTTCCGAACTTATTGAAGAATCTTCGAGAAAATATTTTTGGTGGTTGCTTAAATACCTTAAGGAATGTCTTTTTCACAATATTTAGAAGTAGTTTTCTTCTATTTTCCAGTAGAATTCAAAACTTAAACTCAAAACTTTTGAATCCTATTTGAAGATGGAAAGCACATGTCCCTTGGAAATATTGTGTGAAAGAAATTGTCGAAAATAAGGGTAAAAGAAGCTATGGATATTATGAAAAAGAAATTGCTTATGTTACAGTGCTCTAACAATCAGTTGAAATAGTGAATACTTTAAAGAATACATTATTAGCGTCAGTTTAATCGAAAGAGCGTGTAGTAAACGTCTAAACCGAAGTCTAAACTATTTCAAATAGTTTGTGACAATGACCTGTAAGTAAGGAGCGACCCGTACTGTCAGTAACCGAGGTGCTATCAAAACGTTTTGCTATCAAAAATTTTTGATAGCATTATATTCATAAAAAAAATTCACCTATTTAGGTGATCTGAAATACTGAGAATTATATTTAAACTTCATATTAACGGCTCTTAGCCTCTAAAAGTCAGTTGAGTTGTAGATAAAGGGAGGTAAATACTGCCAGGAATGAAAGTGACCTTAATAATAATTACTCTATCCAATTCAAAATAGGGTCAGGAAAGGGCTAATAAACGTTTTTATCGGAACACCTTGAAACTTGAACTGGTATTTCCCTGGGAAAAGAAAACCATAATGTACAAAAACAATTTTTTTCAAGGACATCCCCCCCTCTCTATAAAAATGATCAGATGTTTTTTAACATTAACCGTAAGTCCTTGGGTAATGGTCCTATCCATTACCATGTCCCTATCCCTAATGGGATAGAGAACCGTTCAAATTCTCTAGAACGGTTGTAATAACGTCCAATAAATGCTCTATTAAGAAGAAGCAGATTAGTTCAATAAGAAATAGGTGAAGGGGGGAAGGGCAAATACAGAAACAGATATAAAACAAATGGTTCATTCGAAAACGGGCTCAGGAAAGGGCTAATAAACGTTTTTTTCGGAACAGCTTGAAACTTGAACCAGTATATCCCTGGGAAAAGGAAACCATAATGTACAAAAACAATTTTTGTTTAGGGACATCCCACCCCTCTATAAAAAGGATTAAATGTTTTTTCAGTTGGTTTGAAACTTGTATCCTTAAGTCCATGGGTAATGGCGACCCCACTGAACAAAATAATAATCCAAAGAATGTTTTCTTATTACTGAACCCCCCCCCCCCCCCGAATAAAGGTATGTATATACGTATCTGATTGTGGAAAAATGTATTTTTTTAACTTTGATCAGCGGCGTCCTCGATTCACCTTTGCCGTTTTACTTAATTATCAAAGTTCATTGGTTAATTGAGCTATTTGGAGACAAGTTTACACATCGAAAAGCCCATCTTTCTGCAAAGGACAAACTAGGCGTTGTCATAGAAATACTAAAAGCTTTTAATAAGGGGGACGAAGTATATACGATCAGTATGGCTGATACTATTAATACTATCTGCTGTTAGAGTAATTTAAAAAAATAACAATAAAGTGACTTATGAAGTAGGTAATATATAACCAGGATTGTTTTCGTTTTTTGTTTCAGAAACCTTAATTTTCTTTAAAAATATGATGAAAGGTGTATTCAAAATGTATATATTGATTTTCTTCTCTATTTTTTCGTTCTTTGTTTTTTGTATCCGTCTGTTGGGAGCAAGGGTGTTCATTTAATCATGCCAGCAAAGGAGGAAATAAAAGAGTTATCCATGGGTCTTAGGCCTAAGGCCCTCCCCTTGCCCGAAAAATTGTAGCCTGAAAATAAACTGAATTGAAAAAGCCTGAAAAGGCTATGTTTTATTTTAGGGCTTTTTTTTCGTTGAGAGGTTAAGTTTCTCTTAACGGGAAAAAGAGATCGACATAACCCTATGAAACGATATATGAAAACCATGAAGAAAATTTCGATTTTTTCACTGAATATGTCTCGGAAAATGCCGCAGGATTTTTTTAGGATTTGCTCTCATTGAACAAATAGGGCTCTGATGTCAATTTATTGTCTTCGTGTGTTTTTGACTTTTTTTAACTGTTAGAATTCAATTTTGTTGCTGATTCTGTACTATATTTAAATGGTTTATAGCCTGAAGTACTAAGCAATGCAAATGCCCCCTCAAATTAGCCTTATCAGAGATGATACCCCATATTCCTGATCTCACTGATGAAACAAGTTCTTTACCAAAAACTAAAACCCAAAAAACGAGCCTTGTTTTCTTAAATGTTTTCGTATTAAATGGTATATTTTGTACAAAAATTGATCGTATCTTTTGAAATTTTAATTCACCTTCATTGAGCTGCTGTTTTTACTTGTCGGCACCATTTTGTCTATATTCGCTATATATATATATATATTTTTTTTTAATTATACTCGCATAAGCGTATCATATAATAATTTTAATTTGCATACACGGGTTGAAATGGTTTATAGCTTAGATAGTTTAAACTATATATAGCAGTTTCTTAGGCTGTGCTCCGAATTTTACCGTATGTTTTAGAGCAAGTTTTGTTTGGCCCATCTCCGAATAAATAAATAAGCCCAGACAGATAGTCTGAGTAAGAGGCAAAGCTGGCACAAGCTTTTTCAGAATTGCATAAAAATTGTGTCAATTCAAATGTTGATAGATAGTCTATCACCTTTCCATCCTAGGGCAGAACTAAGGTAGATAGTCATGGAATAAGGATAATTCAAATAGTCTATGAATTTCTAAGAGCCATTTGAAGGCAATGTCCACAGGACTTTGAAGACAATTGGGCAACTGAGATTGATCTTATTATATGAGCTTTGCCTACTGGAATTTGGAATGGTGACGATCGTTTAGCCTATCATGTTCAATTTATATTTGAAAAAAGGGGGGTTCGGGGTCCTCCTTTACCTCGCGTATTGCTTGTATATTTTCTATACAACAAGAAAATTCGGTACTCTTCCATTAGCTCACAGTATATATAATAGTAACTAATTATATAAACTGTGCATTAGCTGGACTCTTTTTGTATCTCAAACTCAAGCGCGTTTAAAAACCCGTTTTTCAACGGGATGATACATGCCCCATCTGTAGAGAAATACAATGTATACAGTATAGCGTGGTTTTAATTGCGTATACGATATTTAAAGTGTTGGTTTTTGGTTTTTTTGGGGGGGAAAGAGGTGCCTAGGTTAGGTTAGGTTACGTATTTAATGTATGCTATGCTTTGCCCCCACCTCCCCTAATGTGCAAATATATGGCCCAAATTTTGTTTCTAAACTATTATATAGTCATCCTATTTTATTTCATTAGCATTAACCAAACTAGCACTATATAAAAGAGTCCAGCTAATGGAAGAGTACCAAAAATTCTTCGAAATTTGCTCCCACTCGTTAAACCACCCATAAAATAAATGTATGTGTATGGGTATGCTTTCTATATCATGTAAGTTAGAAAAGAAGGTTAATTCGAACAATCAATTTTGATGCAAACAAAAACAGAACTTTCACCATATCGTTGTTCCTCATCCTATAAGGTCACACTCCCAGGGGGTGGATGCTTTTCCATGGTAACAGGGTTGTAATCCGTGAGAAAAACGCTTATTTATGAAAGAACATTTTATTTAATCATTAATGCTTAGAAATACTAAACAGTACTTAAAAACAAGGAATAAGGCTATATCAATCAATAACTAATGAAGTCATTAGACTTTTGTGGTAAAGCATATAGCAAGTATTACTATTTATGATAAGAGTGATGATAACGCGATTGACCTTATTTTTACCTAGTTTATGGTTTACTGGACCAAAAAAGCTGAAAAACTTCTCCCTATAAAAAGATAATTGAGTTTGAGTCACAAAAGACTCAGAATGGAATCGAATTCAGTATAGAGAAGGCAAAATAAAATAATGCTAAAATCTCCCATTTCTCCAATTATTTTTTGCAAGAATAATACAGACACGAAGAAGAAGTATGAAAGACCTTGTTAACCTTTTATAACATACCAACTGTAAAATATAAACCAGTTTAAATAAACACTCCAGCTCCAACAGCATGTTATTATTGCGCCCGAAAGTTTTCTACTTCGGAATGATTTAAATCGTTCCAAATCAGGCCAACTGTAAAACTTAAGGATCTTCTAATAATAAGTCATTGCAGCTTTTATACGAACTTATTTATATATTGTAGTTGCTGGGCTACCCATAGTTCATAAGGAACATCTCCTTCAACTTGAACTAAGTTTGCCTTTTCATAGAAGTTTCAGTCTGTAGAAACAGGGTCAACATATGTTTATTGAAATAGTTCAGTTTGATTGCTTAGGGACAGTATGAACTTGATTTTCAGCAAAACTTTTGTTTTACCTTAGTTATTTAGTATGTGGGATGTTATTTAGTGTGTTATTTTGTTATTTAGTATGTTTAGTATGTTATTTAGTATGTAGTATGTTATTTAGTATGTAGTATGTTATTTAGTATATTTAGATAGTTATTTAGTATGCGAAGATTGAAGCAGTACTATTGAATATTTGTTATTTTGTTGATTCTTTTTCAGGTTATGTGGAGAATAATGTGGAGAAAAAATATTGTATATCCCATGCCCCTTGACTATTCGGATATGGACCCCCCTTGCTTTTTTTCCCTTTTCTTTTTTGGACCTAAGTAGTGGTTATTATGTATTCAGAGGAAGAGAGGATAATAAATATATATTAAAAACAAAGAAAAAGAGAAATCTCATGACGAAGAAACAAACTAGACTACGGCCAGTAGACAGGGAAACACGCATGGACTCTAAAACCAAAGACTTCACTTTATACTTTATTTTGTTATTTAGTATTTTTAGTATGTTATTTAGTATGTAGTATGTTATAAATACTACATACTATAGATATACATATAGATAGATACTAACGTTCGCCGTTCACGTAACGTTTAACGTTCGCAAGTCTTTTTATTTTCCGATTCTATTTTTTCCAGAAGAACAAAACTTTTGTTTTCCCTTAGTTATTTAGTATGTGGGATGTTATTTAGTACATTTAATTTGTTATTTAGTATGTTTAGTATGTTATTTAATATGTAGTATGTTATTTAGTATGTAGTATGTTATTTAGTATATTTAGATAGTTATTTAGTATGTGAAGATTGAAGCAGTACAATTTGAATATTTGTTATTTTGTTGATTCTTTTTCAGGTTGCACTGATTTTTCCGGGGAAAAATGCAGTTCCTATTAAAGAATATGTAAAAACTCGGTAAGTCTGATCTATAATATACAATAAGGCCTCGGCAAATGCACACAGAATTTTTGAACTGAGTAAAAAAGCCAGGTGTAAGGGGAATGTATGGATAGTTTCAGGGACGGGTCCAGGATTTTTTTTCAGGGGGGGGGGGGGCAAAATACGTTGGTCCGATAAAAAATATTTCAGGGGGGGGCGCAAAATAGATTTATCCGATAAACTTGCGTTAGGAGCAAGTTTAGTTAACGCAAACTTGAGTTAATTAAGTAAATTATACTACTTTAGACTACGATAGGGGGTGACGCCCCCTCGACCCCCTGGATCCGCCACTGGATAGTTTTGTTGTTTAATAAAGCAACTGTTTTTCAGTGCAAGTACATTTGTTTATAAGCATTTGTGCTATTAATCTCCGTTTGGTCTGTATCTTTGACATATTGACAACAGCAATTAATCTTCTTATTAAATAATTTGAAAACAAATTAATGTTGTGTCCTTAAAACAAAATGTTCTCAATGTTTCTAGCACCCTGAATGTAAATTAAAAAAAAAGTAGGAAAATCCATGTTTGCATCGATGCCATAAACTTCCCATGTAGCCTACACAGGGAGGGGGGGGCAATAAAATTTTCTTGAATTTTTGGGCGCTTCTTATTCAAATTATTGAACCAAATGTATTTTTTATTACTTTCCCCCCGATTTTTTTTTATTACGGCCCACTCCCGCCTCGGGAAAAACAATCGTGCGTACGCACCTGTTCCCAAGCTCAATCTAGACTATTATTTCAAGCACGGAATTTTCAAACTGTTCATGGTTACGAACTGTAAGTAAGGAACGACTCGGTCCAATAGTATCCGAAATCCTAACTTTGATAACAATTGATACATCAATGGAATTGGCTTTTTGTGCCGATTCCAGATACATAAAATTCATTAAGTTTAATGTTACCTATTAAAAGATACAAGTCTGAGAAAATTTGTCTGATTTTCGAAAAAGGGGGACTCCGAAAAAGTCAAGTGATCTTAATGAAAATCACAAGGTCAGATTCAGCATATCTGAGAACCCACTGCAGAGGTTTCAAACACATATCTACAAAAATGTGGAATTTTTTGTATTTTGCCAGAAGAAAAATCACGGATGCGTGCTTTTTTTCAGGGTTGATCGCATCAAAGCAATGGTCCTAGGTGATCGGGAGAGGGCTCATTCGAACGGAAATCAAAATTTCCAGTACCCTTTGTAAGTGACGAAAAAGATTGGAGGGCCTCTAGCCCCTTTCCTACACCCTTTTGCTCCAAAGATATCAGATCAAAGTCAGGAAGGTTTTCAGATAACCATTTGATTCAGCGGTTCTAGGCGTTTAACCCCCAGCGATCCCCCCCGGAAATACCCCCCGCGGAAAATACCCCTCCCCCCGGGAAATATCCCCTTGGAAAATATCCCCCGCGCAGAAAAAAATCCCCGTAAAATACCCCCCTCCTCCCACGAAAAATACCCCCCCCCCCTGTAGTAAATGAGGCTTTCCAAATTTGAAAATTTTATTTGAGTTTTACTTTTTTATTTTCCTTAGGGAGAAATAATTTTAGTATTTATGTACTATACGCCACTCACTCAAGTTTACGCTGTGTAAAACTCGAGAACAAACCAGTTTCTTTGTTAGTTTCTTTCTGCTTAGCATGAGACAAGACAAAGACAAAGTGCCAGAATAGATGGCAAATATATAATTAAATATATAAATTTGGGCTATATATATATATGCACGTAAGGGGGGGGGGGTAAAGCATTTAGACAGTTTGAAGTCAGAAAACAATTCTTACTCAATTGTACCTAACACATTTTGAATGTAGGCCAGCTATACTTTACCCTCCCCCCCCCCCTAATGTGTAAATATATAGTCCAAATTTGTGTCTAAAGTAACGAAGTAACTAACGAAGAAACCGGTTTGTTCTCGAGTTTTACGCATCGTAAACTTAAGTGAGTGGTGTATAATGCACAAGTACCGGAATTTTTCATGGAGAGAGAGCCGGATTTCCCGGTATTATTTCAAAACGATCAGAAATTAAATTTTTAAAAACAAGTTTTTTTCAACTGAAAGTAAGGAGCAACATCAAAATTTAAAGCGAACTAATATTGCGTACATGAAAGGCGTTGCCCCTTCCACAATAATTTCAAATCGTTTTTCAATACAAAATAGAAATCTCCTTCTGTGGAATTTTTTCCTGAGACCCCCCCCCCCCCCCTACGTGGGAAGTTGATCCTATTAAAAGTTCTTCCATTTATAATTTATGCCTGGAAAACTACCCTATGAAAAATTTCTCTCGTGCAATTACCCTCCGCCATGAAAAATCCCCTAGAAAATGCCAGGAAAAACTCCACATGCAAAATTGAGACAGCAAAGAGAGGGTATGACAAATATAATAAGTTTCGCATAGAAATTGTGTCAAATTCCCCTAGCGCAGGATTTTCCAAGGAAACTTCATCCCCGGAAACTTCCCTCCCAACGGAAAATTCTCCCTAAATAACCGTGTATTGTCAGTTTGATATGCATATTCTGATATCTATTCCTTATAGTCTTAATACTTCTTTAATTGTTAAAGTCAAAAAAGTTAAAACGTTTAAAATGTATTTTGTTTTCAATAAAATGCAAATTGTGTTCAAGTCTTGAGAAGGTGTGGGGGTTGTCAGCCCTACTCATGTTAATTGTTGCTATTTTGAGCTTGAATAGGTTATTTATTGTAATTTCTGTTCTTTTTCGGTTTAATTCATTTACTTATGGTGATTTGCGGTAGTTTTACGCTTGGAAAATTATTTGAATTTATTTTTAATCATTTTCGGCTTAACGAGGTTGTTTACTATTGTTTGACAAACTTGTTTTGTGGAAAAAAAAATTTATATTGATTTCCATTCATTTTTTATTGACGTAGTCTTTTTCATATAAAAAATATTTTATATCTTTGTTTTTTTTTCTATTATACTCAATAGTTTTTACTTTGAAGATTATTTGACTTTACTTCTGCTCATTTTTGGTTTAGTGATGCTCTCTACTTTTCTTAAAAAAAATCCTGTTTCCCATTAACAAATACTATCTGCAAGTAATTAAATAAATAAAACCACACTTTTTTCAACTGAAAGTGAGGGGTTGCCTCCTTCTCAAGACCTCGTTCTTTACTTTAAAGGTTTTATCTTATAGAATTTAAAAACAAAGCTTATTCTTCTAATTAAACGGCCATCGTATTTTAGGAACAGTTCTTAAAGAATTTGGACAAAAATTCAAAATTTTAGCATAAAGAGCAAGGTCTTGTAGAAGGGACAACTCTTTTCATATTTCTTATGAAATAAGAAATTTCTTATAATATTCTTATAATTTCTGTTCGTTTTAAGTTTTGATATTGCTCCTTACTTTCAGTTGAAAAAACTTGTTTTTGTTTATTTAATTTCTGGTCGTTTTTAAATGCAGCTCTCTCTCGATGAAAAATTCCGATACTTGTGTGTTATACGCCACTCGCTCAAGATTACGATGTGTAAAACTCGAGAACAAACTGGTTTCTTCGTTACTTTAGAAACACATTTGGGCTATATATTTGCACATTAGGGTGGGGGGTAAAGTATGTACAATTATTCAGCATATTATGAAATAAAAATTGTTTTCGGACTTGAAACTGTCCAAATAATTTACACCCCCCCCCCTTATGTGCAAATATATATCCCAAATTATATATTTCCCATCTATTATTTCACTTGTCTTTGTGTTGTCTCGTGCTAACATGAAAAAAACTAACGAATAAATCGGTTTGTTCTCGAGTTTTACACACCGTAAACTTCAGTGAGTGGCGTGTAATACACAAGTACCAAAACTCCTTCCCCATACGGAAAAAAACTCAAATAAAATTTTCAAATTTGGAAAGCCTCATTTTCCACGGGGGGGGGGTATTTTCCGCGGGGGCTATTTTCTGGGAGGGGTTATTTTTCCGGGGGGGGGGGTAAACGCCGGTCACCGGATTCAGCATAGTTGAAACGTCCAATAACTCTACCTTTGGGGTTGACAAGACCCCACATTGCCCCCGGGAAAAAGGCCGTAAGTCACGCGATTTGCCCATTGTTCACACATAGTAGGCTATTTATTATTGAGAAATGCGCAAAAATAATTTCGAGGGGAATTTTCTCTGGGGGGGGATTTTCCATGGGGAGTAAAGTTTTTGGGTGAAATTTTACGCGGTAGGGGAAGCTAGGAGATTTCCTGGCATGATTTGAACAATGGTCAGAAATTAAATTAAGAAAACAAGTTTTTCCGGCTGAAAGTAATAAGCAACATTAAAACTTTGAAACAAACAGAAACTTTTCCCTATATGGGGAGGACTGCCCCTTCCTCAATCCTCGCTCTATACGCTAAAGTTTGACTTTTTGCCACATTTTTTAAAGAAAGACAGCTCAAACACCAGGGCTGTTGAAATTGAGTGAGAAATGTTTTTAATGAGATTTAAGACTTTAGCGTAAAGCGCGCGGGTTGAGGAAGGGGTAGCCCCCCCCCCCCTCATGTACGGAACAATTTCTGTTTGTTTTAAGTTTTAATGTTGCTCCTTACTTTCGGTCGAAAAAGTTTTTTTTTAATTTATTAATATAGATTGTGCATCTTAATATTGTTATAATTGCTAATGTAAAGTAAAATATCGAATGAAATACCTTAATGGACAAAAAAAAAGAGTTTTTCTTTGTTGCAGTTATCCTGTGCTGAAGAAGTGAAAATGCAGATTTTAGTAACGCAGATTTGTCTTGAATTCAAATGTGCCATCTATCCATGTGTAACCAAGTGAAACCATCCAGTTGTGCTTATTAAGTTTCTTCAATTTCATCAAGGAAATTCTTACCTCTTGAGCTTTTCGAAAAAATGACTGATCCATGAAAATACTCTCATATAGAATTTGAAATTCTGCTGAATGCATGCTGAATTCAAAATAAAGCCTAATTTTTTCTACTGCCCATGGTTTGTGCAGAAAATATTTTGAAGTAAAATTGTTTTGTGCAAGATCTTATGAAAGAACATGGCGCAAAACTATTGTATTTTTTAAATGTTTACACCAATTTGCATTAGGAAACAACAAGTAATTTTTGTTATAGTGCTTAAAACACGAATTAGTTGACATATACAAAGGGCAACCTGACTTACCAGTAACCTTAATTATGACACAACATCAGTCGGGATGGAAAGATTCCAACTTTGTTTTCTAATTTTGAAGAGAAGCTGCATTGGAAGCACAAAAAATTGTTATCAAGGGTCGTGTTGAATAATTGATCATATAGGGAGCGGATTGGTCTAGACACAGTATAAAGATATGGCAGTAAGTTTACCGTAGGTAATTTCTGGCTCTTCATTCTCGGTGCGAACATACAGCTCCTCCCACTTATTCTTGCATTAGCGCGTACAAACAGCTCCTCTCATTTGATCTGCCATCATGCGGTCCAATTACCCTGGAACACGTATTTTGTCAGAAACTTTCTCAAAATGCCTTTGAAACCAACTCGAGACTTCGAAACCTACTTTTAAATCCTAAAAACATAACATAATAACATCGCAATACTAGTTTAAAATTTTTTTATATTTATTTGCATACATTAATCTAAAATTAGTGTCTTAAAAATTTAGGGTTCCAACGTTGAAAACAAGTTTTGAGTTCAAGAGATATCTTACTTGTCTACCCGAAAGATCTAATGTCGCTTATGTTTCTACGTTCTCTGTAGCACTCGCACCTCGGTCCGGGTTTTTATAATAGGTGAGATAGGGAAAGATCATACTGCCTATAATTTATATACTGTGGGTCTAGATAATGGCATTATTTCAAGTCAAGTTTTTTGAGGGGGTTCCTTCGCGATTTTTTTTTGTATACCGCTTTGCTGTCGCTGGATGTGACCTTTGTGTAATTTTTATTCAGTCAGTTGACGTGAAATGGATTGAAATTCAGTGGTGCAGTACATACTTATAATAGCTTAAAAGTAATATGACTTTGGTAATTAGCTTTAGCCCTCAGTTACAGCTCGTTTTTCTGCTCCACAGTTAAATCATTAACACTTTTTGTCTGACTAATGAAATCCGGAACTAAACAATATTTTTAGTTGCGAATGATACTGTTAGTGGATCGATCTTTACGTTGTTAGAAGGGAAAGTACGTTTTTTTTAGAGAAGTACGTTTTTTAGAGTTGTTAGAAGGGCAAGTACGTTTTTTTAGAGAAATACATTTTTTTTAGAGTTGTTAGAAGGGCAGGTACGCTTATTTTTTTTAGAGAAGCACGTCTTTTAGAGTTGTTAGAAGGCCAAGTACGTTTTAAACGAAACTCAGAGAGGAGAGAAAGTAACAAAATGAAAAATAAAATCAATAAAGGGTGAAAAAACGAGGATTTTGTCAGCCAGCGAACCATGAAGATTACAAAATATAAGCAGATATTTCGACAAGGACCTCCGCCAAGTCGTCCTCAGTGCTAAACAAAAAAGAAAAAAAAACGAAAATCTAACCTTTCGAAGTTCACCGTACAAAGACAGAACAGACACTCAACAGAACTTGGGTGTCTGTTCTGTCTTTGTACGGTGAACTTCGAAAGGTTAGATTTTCGTTTTTTTTTCTTTTTTGTTTAGCACTGAGGACGACTTGGCGGAGGTCCTTGTCGAAATATTTGCTTATATTTTTTCATCTTCTTGGTTCGCTGGCTGACAAAATCCTAGTTTTTTCACCCTTCTTTGATTTTATTTTCCATTTTGTTACTTTCTCTCCTCTCTGAGTTTCGTTTGTCATGTATAGCCAGTGTGGTCTAAGATTGTATTTAAGTACGTTTTTAGAGAAGTACGTCTTTTTAGAGTTGTTAGAAGGGCAAGTACTTTTTTTTTTTAGAGAAGTACGTTTTTTAGAGTTGTTAGAAGGCCAAGTACGTTTTTTTTAGAGAAGTGCGTTTTTTTTAGAATTGTTAGAAGGGCAAGTAAGTTTTTTTTAGTGCTTTGGTCCCCCAGTCGAGCATATTTAAAATCCTCGCAAGGCTTCGCTTCAAACCGGGTACAACGTGCCTACCTTTCTGCTAGAGAATCAGCTGTAGGACGCTGCGGCGGGGTTACTACTGTTCCATTCTGGCTCTTCAATCATACACATTGAAAACCCTTCCGTTGTTCTGGTTGAAGATGGCACAGTGTTGCTAAAAAATCTGGGTGTGAGTAGTGCGACGGTGAGTGGGGGCTAGGAAGGGGTCAATGATCCGTTTTTGCCACCTGCTAGTTTCCGCAACGAATTGGATCTAAGCTCGTTTTAAAGCAGTTCGATTATGTTTCTAATGGGGCTAGATAATTAAGTTATTATTGAAGTTGACTATGCTTGTCGATTTTGCAACAGTGCGTCCGGTTTAGTATAGAGTTCTTTTTGCTTAAAGAAAAAAAAGAAAAGAAAAAAAGGTACTTTCCATTTATATGGGCCTTTCTAAAATGTCAAGTTTGGTTAATGTTGATGAATAAAATAAAATAGGTTGAATATATAATAGTTTAGAAATAAATTTGGGCTATATATTTGCACATTAGGGGGGTGGGGGTAAAGCATAGCAAATATAGAATACGTAACCTAACCTAGGTATCTCCCCCCCCCCTAACCCCTAAAAAACAACAGTTTAAATATTGTATACGCAATAAAAACCACGCTATCATTGTATGACTCTATAGCGGTTAACCCGTCAAAACGGGTTTTTCGTAACTGGTTTCCTTGTAAAGGCCCATATAATGGGAAAGTACCGAAAAATATTACGTGCTGAAACTACTTTGAGTTTTCTTAGAAGTGGAAAAAGTTGTCCTGAGATAGATGTAGATTGTGTTATTGTCAAAATCAATGGTATACAAACAAATCATCAAATTGTGCTCTGATAAAGCATAAGTAGTCTTCATCAATGAGACGTTGAACTGAATGGCTGCAATGAACTGAAAGCTAGTTCGTAGTTACAGGTGTTATATGCCTGACAAAACATTTGAAATGAAAATATAATTGTCTACAGTGAATGCAGCTAAGTTTCCTGTCATCCTCCAAGTATTATGATATAAAAATCAAACATTTTGTTAAATATCTAAGGCTGCTTCTATTGACAATTTATCGGTAGCTTAGTGAAGGAGGTCATTGGTTCGAGTCCTGACGGTAGCAGATTCTTCATCGTAAATTCGCTCTTTAATGATGAGGATTAGGATTCTGAGCAACTTTGAAATTTTCCGTTGGAGACCTCTTGAGGTTGAAAATCGCTCTAGGGAACGATTTGTTAGAAAAAAATTTCAATTTGTTTCTAAGGGCCAATTACGTTACACAACTTTATTTTTCAGCTTAATTCATAGTGAAGACAGATCTTTGCACAAAGTGGTTTTTATTGACAGTACCTGGAATCAAACTGGTGGAATTTTGTCACATCCGAATTTACAAGGTATGGTTAAAAATAATCTATATATATATATATATAAACGATCTAGATAGGTCAGAAGTCTGGGAAAATTCCTTGAAAACCTTAATTTTGGAAAACAAATTGTAATAATCAAATATCTCTGAATAGACTGCAGCATGAAAAGGCATTAAATTGCCTAAAGAACAAAAAACTGGTAATTGCAAAAATATTTGTATGTATTTTAATAAGTGATTACAGCAATTCAAAAACCTTAAAATATATAAAAAGAATTGAGAAACTTGGCAGATATCATTGGTAGAAATTGGACTTGCTTAATAATCAAATATCTTTGAAAAGACACAGTATGAAAAGACATTAAATTGCGTAAAGAGCAAAACGCTGGTAATGGTACAAATATTTGTGTATATTTTGACATGAAATTATAACAATTTCAAAACCTTAAAAAAGAAAACCAAAAGTTTCACGCTTAGTAGAAATCGTTGTTTTCGGGAAAAATTGTCATTCTGGTATATTCCGGCCTAAAAAAAACGATTTAGATAGGTCAGAAGTTTGAGAAAATTCGTTAAAAGCCTTAATTTCGGAAAATAAAATATTAATGTAAGTGACATTATTTTTATACATCAGTATTGCAATGACGTTGTCACACTTATCAGGAAAACTTGAAGATTTTCAGGTATGGAGAAGTACATCAAATTGCTCAAAGAGCAAAAAACTGGTGATTGCAAAAATATTTTTGTATATGTTCGCAAGGGATTACAACACTTTTTAAAACCTTAAAGTAGAAAACCAAAAGTTTGAAGCATTGTAGAAATCGTTGTTAGAAATCGGACTTGCTGTAATGATCAAATATTTTTGAATAGATTCAGTATGAAAATACATTAGATTGCCTAAAAAACAAAAAACTGGTAATTGCAAAAATATCTGTATATATTTTAACAAGGGATTACAACAATTTCAAAACCTTAAAAAAGAAGCTTAGTAGAAATCGTTGTTAGAAATCGGACTTGCAAAACTATTTGTATATATTTTAACAAGGGGTTACAGCAATTCAAAAACCTTAAACAATAAAACAAAAAGTTTGAAGCTTAGTAGAAATCTTGGTTAGTAATCGGGCTTGCTGTAATAATCACGATTCAAATATCTTTGCGGAAATTTAATTGAGTAAAGAGCAAAACAGTGGTAATTGCAAAAATGTTTGTATATATATTAAGAAGGGATTACAACAATTCAAAACCTTTAAAAAGAAACCCAAAAGTTTGAAGCTTAGTAGATATCATTGGTAGAAATCGAACTTGCTTTAATAATCAAATATCTTTGAATAGACTTCAGTATGAAAAAAAAACATTTAATTGAGAAAAGAGCCAAAAAACTGATAATTTCAAAAATATTTGTATATATTTTAACAAGGGATTACATCAATTCAAAAACCTTTAAAATAAAACCAAAAGTTTGAAGCTTAGAAGAAATCGTTGTTAGAAATCGACATGGTGTAATAAAATATCTTTGTAAAATCAAATATCTTTGAATAGACTGCAGTATGAAAAGAAATTTAATTGCATAAAGAACAAAAAAACTGTTAATTGTAAAAATGTTTGCGTGTATTTTAAGAAGGGATCACAGGAATTAATAAAACTTTTAAAATAAAAACCACAAGTTTGAAACTTAGTACAAATCATTGTTAGAAATTTGACTTCCTTTAATAATAAAATATCTTCAAAAACACACAGTATTGAAAGACGTTAGGTTGCGTTAATAACAAAAAACTGATAACTCCAGAAATATTTGTATATAATTTAATAAAAGATTACAACAATTCAAAAACTTTAAAAAAGAAAACCAAAAGTTTGAAGTTTAGTAGATATCGTCGTTAGAAATAGGACTTGCTTTAATAATCAAATATTTTTGAAAAGACCGCAGTATGAAAAGACAACAAATTGTCTGCGCTTAAAAGACAAGCAAGAACGAGAATCCATATATAGAAGCATGTTATATATAGAAGCCCCCGCTACATATATATATATATATATATATATATATATATATATATATATATATATATATATATATATATATATATATATATATATATATATATATATATATATATATATATATATATATATATATATATATATATATATATATATATATATATATATATATATATATATATATATATATATATATATATATATATATATATATATATATATATATATATATATATATATATATATATATTTGCCTCAAAACATTATTTATCCTTCAATTTATGTAACGTGGCAACGCTGCAGAATTTAAAGTTCCCAGCTGTAGCTAGTACCTTGTTAGAATTTTGTAAATAGAAAGATGTATTGAACTCAGAGCTTCTATTATAGAATATTAATGGATGTTGAATTTTTAGGTCTGCCGTTTGTTACCTTTGATCCTAGAGCCTCGTTATTTTGGAGATATCAGAAAGGTAAACCCCTGTGTCACCTGGCAACAATTGAAGCAATTTATTATCTGTTTGTTGATTATGGAACAGCGTTTGACGGCTATTATGATAGACAGTACGATAACATATTGTTCTTTTTTCGGCATATGTATAACAAAATTCATAGTATTTACGGTGCGGAAAACTTACGTGTCAACCAAGCTAAACAGCTATTTTATTGATTCTGGAATTAAAATTGTTTTTCTATTAGTAACTAATTTTATTTTTAGATCACTGCTCTAAACCAGGGGTGCAAGCGACTCTGGGATGCTTACCTAAAACATCTTTTTTGCGTGTTGACCAATCATCTGCGTATGCGCAGGTACCGATATCCTGATTCTTTACCTTCGGCGGGGAGTGCAGTAAATGTTTGGGGGCAAATCATCCGAAACTTCCTGTGTTTTTCCAGCAGACTCCTCCAGGTACCCGTTTGGAGCTGGATCGACTCTGGCTGGGCTTACAGTCACATCGCTGACCCCCGTTCCAAACCAAATAACCAGCGACACCAGGATTCTAAACCCTGTCCTTACGGCTGAAGGATTTCAAATGTTGCGCGTCTAGTCTTGTCTACCGAAAATTTAGAAAGTTTGTTTATTAAAGAAAAGGACTTACACCGTTGCAAAGATTCCTCTAATTGGTTTTAACTGCTGATTTAATATGCGGAGGTAGGGCCGTTTCCATGATCTTCCATGTTTTACACAAGGATTTTTTTCGTGGAGGGGACTACACAAAAAACGTCAAGAAATGTAAAAAAAATTGTTTATATCCATTTTTGTTACGTTTTTGCGGGTCAGACCAACATTTCGCGGGAGAGGGGAGTTCAAACCCCCTAACCCCCCTTGATACGGCCTTGTGTGGAGGTGTATTTCTTTTTCAGGAGGCAGGGGAGGCTAGCCAAGGGTGGGCGAAAAAATGCCTCGATGCCTTAAGCCTAAGATTTTTTTCCGGTGCTCTCATTCTTTGTTTTTTTCCGCTTTTCACTCTTTTTTAAAAATAAATTTGTCAATTATTGGCACCCTTGTCACATTCTCCACTCCCCCCCCCAAGATTTCCATCTAGATCCGCCCCTGAGACCATGGATGGAAAACACCCTATAATTCTGTATAAACTCTCTTGATCTGGATTTCAAAACTTATTTTCTGTTTATATTGTAGTAGTATTGTGCTGTTCTGTTCAGTGGCTCAGTGGGCTGATCAAGAGAATTATGCTTCTAAAACAATTCTAAATAGTGGAATTCCCACTGGTATATTTTTTTAATTGTCCCTGAAGCTGCTAAAAAATGTTGATTTTAATGTTATTGCTATTCCAATTTTATTGTATATGCAGTAGGCTAACTACAATTTACTCCGTGGATTCTCTACATGGGCGCAGGGGGGGCAGCTGCCCCCCCCCCTTAGACCTTCAAATTTACATTAGATACGGCTGAAAAAGCAGATAGTTGGAAAAGCAGTTGGTAAAAGGCCCTCAATCACACTATCGACTGCCCCCCCCCCCCTAGACAATATGCTGCCTACACCCATGATTCTCTAAGCCAACTATTTAAAGAAAAATACAATAGTGATGCCAATATGGCAATAAAACAAAAAACAAAAACAAGTGAATTACTTCTTTATCGTATGGGTACTTTCTTTGTAATTTTTTTTTTAGAATATGACAAATTCTTTTTAGCATAAAATTTCTTCTGCGTGTATTAAACAAAAATGAACTTTGTTAATCTCTTCTTACTCTTGAAGTTCGTTGTCAATTTGAACTTAAAATTATAATTTATGAAAAATGTGTAAAAATACAGGATTTTTTCGGGGGGGGGGGGGGGTACGGCCTTGATCAGAACTTATATTTTGGATAGAACAGTTTACTAAGCGAAAGTTTGCTCTAAATTTCATTCTAAAGCTTAATAGATGGAAAGAAGAATCGATACACTTACAGAACTTCTTCATAAATCTTATCAGGGGGAAATGCTTAGTTCAAATAGCCAATGATATTATTTTGGATGTCAGAAATGACTTTATTGCTCAATTTCTTATTTTAGAATTTCGTAATATCCCTTGTGGGTAGCGTTTCTTTTTTTCATCCTTGATGTATTCGGCGATGTGGACTTCGAAAACTTTTCTGTTGGAACTTAGTTTTCTCTAGAGTCAAAACGAAAACTTATTAATGGTGAGATTGCAGCATAGGCGATTTCATTTCCATTTTCATTAACGATCTGATTGCATGTGTGAATCTGACTTTTATTGGCAATCCTATGATAAGATACTCGTAATATACTTTTAAAAAAAAAAATTTTATAAAAAGGGGACTGTAGTATGACTGTAGTATGACTTGTAAAGCATGTTACGTGTAAAGATAAAAATATTATTTTGTGGGAGGAGATATGGACTTTATAAAAAAATTGAGAAAACTTGAAGTTGGTTCCTTGATTTGACGACCTTATTACCCACCGAAATTATCAAATCAAAATTTGCATGTTATGTATGTAAATCAAAATTTTTGTACGGAAAATTGTGCGTTAACCAAAATTTTGCCTGAATGGCAAAAAATTAACTAAAACCCGCAAAACTAATAGAAGAACCATTAAGTCAAGTATTAATGCTGAACGCACTAATTGCAGATGCATTGATTGTATATTACACATACTGAACGCACTCAAGCAAACAGTAAAATTTTGCCTGAATGTCAAAATTATTTTTTTTTTGTAAATAAATTCGTACAAGCCAAGAAGATTTTTAGAAATTTGACACTAAAATAACCAAGTAATATAGAATGATTGTTAATAAGAAAACTTACAAATTAAACAAATGAAAATATAGAAAAAAAGGGTATAATATTTTAAATAAGATAAACAGTCGAAAAAAAACTTTTCATAATAAGAAAGGTCTGAATGTTTTGACTTCATGTCTGGAAGCCTTTATCAACAGAAATAATTATATAACAAAACACTAAACTAATTAATACAGAACATATCAATAAAATGCACAAAAAAAAAGCACGGACGAAAATTTTTTTTTTTCGTCTGTGTTCTTTTTTTGTCTTTTATTTGTATGTTCTGTATAATTTAGTTTAGTTTTTTTTCGTTGATAAGGGCTTCCGGACGTGAAGAAATATTCATACCTTTCTTACTATTAATTTTTTTTTCTCGTTTATCTTATTTAAAATTTTACACCCATTTTCTCTATATTTTTACTTGTTTAATTTGTAAATGGAAAGGCAATGCGGTCTGAGAAACTATATAAGAAAATTTATATATTATGTTCTAAGTTTGCCAAGATATCAACTCTATTTGACTATCAATTTGGAGAATGCTCCATTATGAACATGAACCAGGATAGTGAGTATTTAAATTAGCTTCTATAATTTAAGATGGCCAGGGTATGTTCTGCGGATGAAGGATGGCAGATTGCCAAAGATTGTCGTTTTCGGCCAACCGTCTAGGTGTAAATGGAAAGCAGATTGTCCGCGGTTGGGGTGGGAGGATGTAAAGAAAGATTTAAGGGAAATGGGAACTTCCTGGGAGGGTGTCAATAAGGAGGCTTTGAACAGATTAGGATGGAGGAGGAGCTTGCGTAGCAGGAGCGTGCATAGCTGTGTTGGCCTCAGGCGGCTTGGTGCTGCGGTGAGCTGTTAGTAGCAGTAGTAATATTGAAGATCTAGACTACTGATAAAAAGGGAATGTAATTTTATGTGTACCCATTTGTTTTGTGTTATTATTTGTTTAATTTTAAATATTTGGTTTTCTTTAAAAGCATATTTAATTAACATTCGTTTCTCTTTTAAGTCAAAATTGAAATTTCCCCAAAACTGAAATTACGATTCCCTAAAATAAATAATTTGACCGGAACAACGCATAGACGGAAAACTAGAAAGAGAGACATCCAGGATTGCCACCCCTAGTGATTTATCACTATTTCTAGTGATTTTTTATATCGCCTAAAAAAAAAAATCGCTAAATTTGTACACAAATCCCAGATTATTGAATAAAATTACTAAATCAACCAAAAAATCATTAAAATGTAGTGATTTTTTGGTCACCCGGTGGCAGCCCTGGAGCCATCTACGAGAATAGTTATAATTCGTTAATTTTACATCCTACTAGTAAAAGAATCGACTTGGCTGGCTTCTAACAAAAAGATGGATTTTCCGGCCGCTTCTCTTCGCTCATTTGGGCCTTCGGCCCTTGCAATTATGGCCTAACGTCACCACCCATCGCTCGCTGCGTTTGGCAGTTTTACGGCCCGCGCTTACTTCTTGTCTTGAGGTCAGTTTTTGGTCGATTTTTTAGCAACGGTAATTTTTACCGTTTGATATCCATATTTTCGTATAATTACGGCAAAATCGGTAAAATTGCGATCAAATCGCTAAAATAGCCCATTGCACAGTCCAATCTTAAGGACTAAATTCATTTTGCCGACTGGCTGAAAACATTTGGGCAAGATGCCACAAAGCATTAAGACGCATGTACATACTGCGGTAGAAACAAAGCTTAAGCTGTAATTTCTTCAATGTTTGGCAACAATAAATGTTTGGTTATTCATAGGTTGTGCAGTTCATTATTATGTCTGATATCAGGCTGGCCTAAAATTTTGTATGAGGTGCATCATGGCTGAGGTCTAACAAGACGTGATGTCAATACATGATCTATGGGGGGGGGGGTCTAAGTGCGCAAAATACAGGGGGTAAATTTTTCGTTTTTCCAATTTTCTCAATGAGAATCCCAAAAAGTGTTTTTCGAAATCCAGAGAGGCAATTGCCCCCTCCCCACCAATTAATGCCACCACCACATGCATGCTTTACTAGCCTGCTTTGCCTATAGACCTGCCTGGCCCAGCGTTTGGGGTATTTGGTACATTTAAGCGCTTTTTCAAAGTGGCATTGCATTAAAATCCTCAAGTTAGCGCACTTTTCGAGACAGATTCTGTTAAAGATTTCCCCTTCTCTACATTTTGTCCAAGAATGGGTGTCTTTGGTACATTTTTCCGAGTATGACTATGCAATCTAATATCGGACCTCTGGGAACATTAGTCCGGCCAAATATGTATTCAGACTATAACAGTTTGTAGGTGATCAACTGACCATCCAGTTTTATCGTCTAGAGACCCATATCTTAAGATCTGAGATTCTATCAGGGTTACTTTTTTCAACATATTTGTTGCCTTTGGTTAATAATATGTTGGCGCATATGACTGTCTAGACCTCTGTGTCTAAGTGGGTGCCGGGCTAGACAACCAAAGGATAGCTAGAATACCTTGTGAATACCACTTAAATTAAGCATAGTTTCAAAATGATCAATTACTTTTCCTGAAGTACTGGAAACCAATAAAATAAGAGACGATCTGAAGGTCGTGTCTGAGAAAAAAATAAACAATGTCTAGTGTTACCAAGCAACATAATTAGCTAATTAATGGAACTTAAATGGAACCAAAAATTGTGTTTATTTTTTTATCTTCCTTTTATTTATTTTTTCTACATTGGAGTGGAAATAGAAAAAGAAAACGGTACTTTTAAAATACCAGTAGTCACTCGTCGAGAAAAGCAAAGCTGAGATAGCCATTACCCGGAACTTATACGAGACGCTGTATAAAGATAGGCATTACAAATAGTTTCTCACTAAAGGAACTATATTTAAACTTTAGTTTTTGGGGGTTTTAGGGGACTAAAAGGTACCTAGGTTAGGTTACGTATTTAATATATGCTATGCTTACCCCCCCCCCCCTAATGTGCAAATATTTAGCCCAAATTTGTTTCTGCACTATATATTTTCATCCTATTTTGTTTCATTTCATTAGCATTAACGAAATTTCACTTCTCGCGTGACTACTGGTATGTTGGGTACTTAAGTATTAAACGTACTCTTTTATATACTGCATATGGAATGTCAAACTGGAGATGCTACAGATACCGGGACAGATGCCCGACAGACTGATTATTTCGAGACCGCTATTAAGAATTGGAATGCAAAGAGTAGTTTCATTGCGTTTATGATATTTAAACTGTTGTTTTTGGGGGTTTAGGGGGGGGGAGGTACCTAGGTTAGGTTAGGCTACGTATTTAGTATATGGCATGCTTTATCCCCCACCCCCCTAATGTGCAAATATATCGCCCAAATTTGTTTCTAAACTATTATATATTCATCCTATTTTATTTTATTTCATTAGCATTAACCAAACTTGACTTCTCTAGCAGTATATAAAAGAGTACGATTAATACTTAAGTACCGTATGTTGAAAAGTACCAAGAAAACTTTTTACCAAAATGGCATTCTAGGTCTTTCTACACATATTTTCCTGAAACTAGCTTACACTCAGCATATAACACAGCTATTTTGATATCAGTAAATATACTTCAATGAAAAAAAAACTGCTTTTAAAAAATCAGTTTGGATCCAAATATTTTGAAATCGAGATTTTAATAAACTAGAACTGACAGTTTTTTTTTAGTTGTCCCAGGGTAACACTGTACCGTCAGTGGCACTTCTGGTTTTTAGTTCCTGTTAAAGTGCCAAAATTCCCTCTTATCTGTCGAATATTCTTTGAGTCATGCCATTATTTCATTTTATTGATTCCACGACCCATAACATTTTCGTTTCTTTTTCTAATCTGCAGCCTATTAATTATTTTTTATACTATCTAGTGGAAATTTCAGTATAAGACCCAATCTTGTTGAGACCCAATGTGTTTTCAATTAGGCAGAAGAGGATTAACATAGGAGGTTGTCGGTTACACATGAACATGCAACGAACTGTAAGCAAGGAATTATTTCCACGCCGGTAAATAAATAAAAAAGAATTAATTAAGGAAATAAAACTGATTGTCGGCCTTTTTAGTGGAGCAGAAAAAAGGGCATAGGGATGAACATATTTATTAGAACTTAGAATATTATAGAGTAGTTAATTTTTTTTTTTTAATTAGAACTTACGTGTTTGAGAAAACTGTGAAATGAAGGCGAGCACTTTCATACCTAAAAGTCCCAAAAAGGGCTATCGAGAAAAAGGACAGGAAAGCCATTAGACCTCAATATTGTAAATCTAATGAATTCTCGTTTGTTATATGTGGTTTTGGTCTATGAGCATTCCATAAAATTACAAAAAAAAGTATTAAATTTAAACATTATTATTAGAATATTGATATTAAATGTGTTATTATTAATACTGAAAGCAATAGTACTGGAATTAAAAATATTAATAACAAAATAATATTAGAGATATTGATATTAATTAGAATGTCTTATTAAAAAATTTAAATAAAGCGACGAATAATTTTTTATAAAAGCAAGGTATTTCCAGACCAGTAAATAAGTCAGGAGAATTAATGAGAGAAATATAACTGACTCTCGTTCATTTTTTTAGTGGAGTAGAAAAAAGGTCATAGGGATAAGAACGATAAAATAAAAGTTCAAAATAGGGATAAAATTCTTTTTAATAGACAGTGTATAGAAATTCACAAAAATACCAGATATTTCGGTCACATATACAGTGACCGTCATCAGTAGTAAAACAAAACTAAACAATTTCAAAATCCAGACTATTTTCATTTTTTAAAAGAAGAACATGGGGCCGGTATATGGATGACATAATTTCAATATGGGATTATGGGGAGGAGGAATTAAAAGGATTTTTGGAACATCTTAATTGTCTGGGGGGGGGTTTAAAGTTTACTGTTGAATTCTAAGAGAATGGGTAACTTCCTTTTCTTGATGTTCTTCTTTTAAAAAATGAAAATAGTCTGGATTTTAAAATTTACAGAAAACCGACCAATAACAATAGATTTTTGTCTTATAGTTCCGGTCACGCTCGCCAAGTAAAAATTGGTTTGATCATTTCTTTAACTGACCGGATCTTTAGTATTTGCTCTCCAAAATTTTTTTTAGGAGTTATACATTCTTCTCAAAAATAACCCACGGCGGGACTCGAACCCGCAATCCCCTGCTTAGGAGGCAGATGCCTTATCCATTAGGCCACGCGGGCTTAACACTGTATAATAATTATTGAAATATTCATTATTTTGATTGAGGATTTTCGTCAACATTAAAGTTCTTGCTGTGTACCAGGGCCAAGGGCAAGGCCGTATCCAGGATTTTTTTTTTCGGAGGGGGTTTTAATCAAAGATTTTTGGTAAATATCTACCAAGTCATATTATTGACTGGTAAAGTTCTACCAAATCATATTATTGAGTTAGGAATAAAGTGAATGCACCATTCGATGCCTTTTTTTATGCTGATCACGAATATAATAATCATTTCTATCGGAAATGAATTTGAGCCCCCCACCCCTTATATATGCCAATTCAGAGTTAGGTTAGGTTGTAGAAATATATACCCTGAATTGGCATATAAAAGAGGGGGGGGGGCTGAAACTCATTTCCGATAGAAATGATTACTATATTCGTAATCAGCATAAAAAAGGCATCGAGTGGTATATTCACTTTATGCGTGTCAATAATATGATTTGGTAGAACTTTACCTATTGACTTACGCATAAAGTGAATATACCACTTGATGCACTCTTTTATGCTGATTACGAATATAATAATCATTTCTATCGGAAATGAATTTCAGCCCCCCCCCCCCTATATAGGCCCAGTCAGGGTATAAATTTACACATTAGGGGGTGGGGTGGGGGTAAAGTTTAAACTTACCTCCCATTTACATCAGAAACAAAATTTGCGCCACCCCCCAGGGCCGTATCCAGGATTTTTGTTCAGGGGGGGTTTTACTAATTTTTGACTTTTGGGGGGGGTTACTAATTTTTGACTCAGTTTTCGACTAATTTTACTGATTTTTACCTAGGTTTTACTAATTTTCGACTTATTTTTGAGTCGGTCAAAAATTCCGGGGGGGGGGGGGGGTTCAAACCGGGTAACCCCCCCCCCCCTGGATACGGCCTTGCCACCCCCCCCCCCTAATGTAGAAATATATACCCTGAATTGGCATATATAGGGGGGCTGAAATTCATTTCCGATAGAAATGATTATTATATTCGTAATCAGCATAAAAAAAGGCATCGAGGGGTATATTCACTTTATGCGTAAGTCAATAATATGATTTGGTAGATATTTACCAGATTTTTTTTTGGGGGGGGGGTACAAAAAAAAACCTCAAAAACCGCATACAAAATTTGTTTATATCCATTTTTGCTATGTTTTTACGAGTCAAAAAAAAATTTTGGGAGGTGTTTCAACCCCCCTAACCCTCCCTCCGGGTACGGCCTTGACCAGGGCCGTATCCACGAATTTTTTCGAGGGGGCGGGGGGTCTACAAAAACAAACACTTTAAAAACGCATCAGGGTAAATTTTAGCCAGTTCATAATATTGACTTGCGAATAAAGTAAACATACCACTCGATGCCTTTTTCTATGCTCTTGACGAATATGATAATCATTTTGTCACAAATGAATTTTACCCCCAACCCTATATACATCAAATCAGGGTATATATTTGCACATTAAGAGGATGGGGGTAAAGTTTATTTCTGATGCAAATGAGAGATAAGTTTAAGCTTTACCCCCACCCCCTAATGTGCAACTATATACCCTGAATTGGTATATATAGGGGTGGGGGTGAAATTCATTTCCTACAGAAATGATTATTATATTCATAATATGCATAAAAAAGGCATCGAGTGCAAGGCCGTATCCAGGGGTGGGTTACCCGGTTTAAACCCCCCCCCCCCCCGAAATTTTTGACCGAGTCGAAAATAAGTCGAAAATCAGTAAAACCTTGGTAAAAATCAGTAAAATTAGTCGAAAACTGAGTCAAAAATTAGTAAACCCCCCTCCCCCCCCCCGAAAAAAAATCCTGGATCCGCCCTTGATCGAGTGATATTTTCACTTTATTCGTAAGTCAATAATATGAACTGATGAAAATTTACCCACATCAGAAATTTGTCCATAGGCTATTCATTTTTGTTATGTTTTTTACGAGTCGGAAAAACATTTCTGGGGGTGAGGGCCGTGGCGGATCCAGGGGGTACCCCCCCCCCCTCTAACGTAGCCGCAGATTTGGGGTTGGGACCGCTTGCTTTGTTTAGCGTTGAGATAAAAGTACATTTTTTTTTGTATTTGGTTTTTAATAGTTGAATTATTAATAAGTTTTTCATTATTAAGACTGTTCTTTTTTGCAAACAAGGTTGAAACAAAGTTTCAGTTACTTTGTGTGGTCTTTGTTAGATTTTACTGATGACGCATACTGCCTAAATTTAATTAAATTTAGTTTTATCAAGGGAATCTATTCATATTACCACAAAAGCCAACTGGGAGGCGAAAATCTTCATTTCGTAATAACAAAGAGGGGAAATTTAAAATCCTAACTTCTTTAGGCTATCGAAATAATATTTTTAGGATTCTGCTGTCACAATGAGGCTGAAAAAACTTAATATTTAAACTCCTTTTTAATGTCAAAGATTTGGGTACTTTACCATTATATGGGCATTTACGAGGAAACAAGTAACGAAAAACCCGTTTTTGACGGATTAAAATAAGAGACGGCTTTAGAGTAATGCGATCCATAGCGTGGTTTTCATTGCGTATACGATATTTAAACTGTTGTTTTTTTTGGGTTTAGGGGGGGGGGAGGTACCTAGGTTAGGTTAGGTTAAGTATTTAATATATGTAATGCTTTACCCCCACCCCCCTAATGTGCAGATATATAGCCCAAATTTGTTCACAAACTATTATATATTCATCCTATTTTATTTTGTTTCATAGCATTAACCAAACTTGACTTTTTAGAAATGCCCATACAATGGGAAGGTACCAAAATTTGTTTTTGAGTCTTTCTATGGCACAGGCGAAGAAATTAGTATCATTATTTTTTTCCCGGTTATAAAATTTGGGTTTGCTTTTTTTGCGAAGCGGGGTGGTTTTTACAACATTGTTGTTTTTTAGGGGATTTGTATATTAGAAAGTAAATGTATGAGAAGTGTAAAGATATTATTAATTTAAGTTTTGGATTTCGGTGGAGAAATCCACATTTTAATCTTTTGGATTTCGGTGGATGGTGACCACTTTACTGTCTATTTCCATATAATTAAAGCTTTGCGTTATATGACATATCATCTCCTCTGTTCATCCTAAAACATTAAAATAAAGGGCTAACTCTTTAGAAATATCTGAACCTTAATAAAGGTTCGTATAAGTGTACACTTAAAACTAAGTATATGAGTCGAAAGAAATACTCCTTCAGGGGTCTGAGTAATCATTTAAGATAAATAGAATTTCGAAAAATTGTTTATAAAAGAAGGCAAATAATTATGTTTTTTTTTTATCTAGCCGGTCTTGATGGGTCTCTGAATTCTCAGTTTGAATCAGCAGAATAGAATCATTTTTTTTTTAACATTTACTAACGAAATGTTGAAAATGATTGGAAATTCACACCACTTGAGTTAACCACGGACACGGAATGTAACTAGAATACTGCTTCAGAATTTCTCATTCTCAATAACATCCAGTCACAAAATGTATAAACTGCTATATATACCGCTCAGGATGTTTATACTTATTTTGATACATGCCATGCAATCATGTCTCAACGATTAGTTGTTTATAAATCATAATTTTTACAGGACAATTCTCTTACTTAATGCTAAAAGAATTTCTAATGAAAGAATTTCTTTCTAAAAGAATGTATTAATGCTAAAAGAATTTTAAATTTGTAATTATGGGCTCAACAGACATAACGAGATTTAAAAGTTTGAATTTGATATATGAAAATCTCAAGATTGAAACAAAATTAATTCGAAATATACCACAGCTTGAAACCCGGAGACCTTAGATCATCTACTACTACTACTACTAACAACTCACTGCAGCACCAAGCCGCCTGAGGCCAACACAGCTACGCACGCTCCTCCTCCATCCCAATCTATTCCAAGCCTCGCTTTTTACACCCTCCCACGAAGTTCCCATTTCCTTTAAATATTTCTTTATGACGTCAACCCCAGACGAGGACGACCTGCTTTCCGTTTAGCCCTAGACAGTTGGCTGAAAAGGACAATCTTCGGCAATATGTCATCCTTCATCTGCACAACGTGCCCTTGTCATCTCAACCTTTCTTTAGTTATAGCACTAGAAAGAGGGATTGAACCAAATTTTTCGTACAGCCTATTGTTTGAAATATCGTCAGTCAGCCGGGTACACAGAACAATCCTTAAGCAATTTCTCTGGAAAACATTCAGCAAATCTTCGTCCGCTTTTCGGAGCGTCCATGCTTCAGAGCCATATTTGACCACTGTCATCACTGTAGCTTCTAATATTCTAATCTTGGTGTGCAGACTTATCTTCCACAATTAAAAAATTTTTAATTGTGAAATAACACCCTGAGCCTTGGCTATTCTATTTTTAACATCTTCACTGATCCCACCATCTTTACTAATAATACTACCAAGGTAAGTGAAGCTGCCCACTTGATCAATCTTTTCATCCGATCTATACCTACCAAGTACAAAAAAAAAACATTATTATTTGCTTTTTAAAGAGTATTTCGACTCATACACTTAGTTTGAAGCGCATACCTAAATGCATCTTTATTAGACTTCATATTTTACTGACGATTTTGGTCTTAATTCGAATATTTTAGAATGAATAGAAGAGGAAATACTAACGAAGAGCTCTAAACTGACAGGACTCTAGACTGACGGTAGTCCCCGAAGCCGCGCCCATAACCAGCGATGCGCCACCCGAAAATCTTGTAGTGCACCGCCGCCGAAAAGAGTTCAGCATGGCCACGCCACCGCCGGAAATTTTTCAGAATTATTTTTTGAAATTATGAGCGACAAATATAATGCCAAATCTACTATCTAACGGTAGGTGCGAAACTTTAAGATCCTCTCAAATTTTTTTTGAATCTACTCGTCAACTATGGACTTTAGTATTATTCCCTCGTTTCTGCCCTCTTTGCTACAATGTAATATTTTCTCATTAAAATGAGCTTCGACTAGCCATGATACGAATACCTTATTTATAAACGTTTTACCATATGCAAAAATGCAGCTATTCTACAAAGGCCTGAAGGCAAGGTAGAAAAAATTTATAAGTAACCCCCCCCCCTCCCTCACCCAATTTTTTTTATACATATGTACATCGAAGCATGTACAAAGTGGAAGAACTAAACTTATAAACAAATTCTTTGTTTTCCTAACAGCCTTCTCGAAAAAATTCAAGTTTAAAATAAAAATAAATTCCTTAAAATATTTTGTGGTTTGGATAAGGTTCTTGATGTTGATAACAGTTGCCCATTGTGCAGGTTGCTGATGATCTGCCTCCCATGTTATCAAGATATGAACAACACAGGTCCCTAAAACGGGGTTTGCCCACAAGATGGAATGCAACATATAGTATGATGCTAAGTATTATTCAATACAGAAGGCCCTGGCAAGTGTTCTGTGTAAAATTGGGAAACCTGACAATGTTCTAGATGATGAGGAATATGAAGTGACGCGTGAACTTTGATCTCAATGACCAAATTTATTTACTACAGTCGAGGCTATTGAAAGAGAATCCTTTTCACCCTAAATGTTGCTCTGCTCTGGCGGGGCCTCTTAAAAGATCATCTTGAGGAGCAGCCTAATGATAGTAGCTGTATTTTACTTCTGAAAGAAAATGTGAAAAACAAGTTTGACTTTCGTTTCCCAAGGGATGGTCTCATGATGACAACCGCACTTTTAGACTTCGAAACGCTCAAGATAAATGAAATTGACGAGTGTCTAAGCCTTCTTGATGGTTCATTGACAAGAAGGGAATTCTTGTTCAGAATGGTTAAGCCTCTAGTGCTGGCGGCTGACATAAGTTACTTTATCACTTCTCCTAAGAACCGTATTTTTGTAAGAACCGTTTGTGTTCAATCAACACTCCAAGTCCTTCCACTTAAACTTGTGGTGAGCTTTTTAGTGCAGTAGAAATTATTTTGTACGAAGAGGAGAAGGCCCTCAAAAGCCTGAAGAGGAGGTTGTAATCTCTGGTGCTGTCACTGAATCAGCTACCCCAATCAGTTGTGTGAATATGGCTACTGGGTTTTGTCAGGAGAGCAGCAACTCTAGATCTCTTCATGATTATACCTGAAAAAGATTATACCTGAGAGGCTGCTCTATCAAATTATGTGTCAGAACGACAACGCAGAACAGAACAAAAATGATGATGTGATTCGGCGTCAAGTAGATTTATATCGGGGCTTGTCAGCCCATGCTAGGAGATCAAAAGATAATGCCCTAGTTGGTGCAATCAATACAACCATTGCCTTCTGGAAAAAATATTTTACTCAGCTGCCATGGATTGCAGCTTTGGCAAGAAAGGTTCTATCGTTGGCGGTAACAAATGCTGCAGCAAAAAGGGTTTTCAGGGGTGCAGGACTTATTATTGCTTCTAAGCTCTATACTCTTTACTGCTAAGTTCTATGTTGTCCCCACATTGTGTAAAAAAGCTTATTTTTATACATGATAACTACAAGCTTGTCAAAGCTTTAAAGGAAAGTGATAGTTTATTTCCAGCTAAATGTTTTGAATTTTTTATTCTGGCTCCTTAAACTGCCTGAGAATTGACAAAATAGGGAATTCAGAACTTAATTAATTCAACTCTGAAATTAAAAGCCACAATTAAAAATTTTATAATATATAATGCTTTTCTTTATAAGATGTTGCCTCTTTTTATAAGTAGTATTGATATAATATGAGGTAGAGGGGTAATAGGAAATTACTGTGTATAATTAAAGGTACGAGACAGGTAGGAAATTACTGTGTACAATTAAAGGTAGCGGGGTAATAGGAAATTACTGTGTACAATTAAAGGAAGCGCATAGTCCCCCCATATAGCTATAATGGTAAGTAGCGCACACTCCCCCCATATAGCTATAATATAAGGTAGCAGACAGTACTCCCATATATCTATAATATTTACAAGCGCAGTGTCCCCCCATATAGCTATAATGATAAGTAGCGGACAGTCCCACCATATATCTATAATGATAAGTAGCGGACAGTACTCACGCCAATACAAGCAGACAGTGTAATGACCGGAATTCAACCACAGTGAAAATTCGTGTTGATCTGTGTTCAAAGTGCTTGATGATTCCTTTGTATGAAAATGTGAAATTCTTTTTGTAATTTAATTTGTTAGGCCTGGTTGACTTATGTTTAAGCTTGAACTAATTTACATAAATTAATTTATTATTAATTAATTTACATAATTACATTAATTTACATAATTACATTAATTTACATAATTACATTAATTTTTTTTTTTTTTTAATAGTTTTTTTTGTTTTATTGATGACATTTTATTGTACTCTAATGATGATATTTTTCTTTTCCAATGATACGATTTTTTACATTCTAAGTATCTTCCCATTGTTTTATATGAAATTTGTGCGTGATGTAGGAATCGAACGTGAGACCCGTGATTCCCTAAGGTAAAAGAACGACACGTTAATTGACTGAACCAACAAGCCATTGAAAATATTATGATTTTAGAAATACATCCAATGTATTGTTTCTGGGACATTGCCCAACTGATGTTAAGTGTCACAATATCGTAACAGGTTTATTCCATTGAACTGGAACAAGCTCAAGCACATTCGATTTATCAATTGGATTTTTGATAGGTGTTAAGTGACATGTTTCGGGGTATTTTCATGACATCATCATGAGAATATGCATACCACGATGATTTGAGATGCATACTAGACAAACAATTTCTTATAATACTTGGGCCCCAAGTCCTACCCCTATCCCTCAACCCTATCCCTCCACTATCCCTCCGACCACTATCCCTCCACCCACCCTCCAACCCCCCCCCCCCCCAACATTTTTTTTTACTATTAGAAAAATAATGTTTGTAGTGACCATTTTTTTTTTACTTTTTTTAAACTTTTTTTTTCAACTTTTTTACATCACTAAATCATATCAGAGTAATAGAATGAAACTTTTGATTTAAGTTTTTAAAAATACTCTAGTGCACACTATTTTTTCGACCTTACTTATCTCTTTCACTATTTTTTTTTCATGTCAAACGAAACATTTTTTTTTCTTTTTAAGGACAATTATGAATAACGGGTTATAAAAGAATAAAACACACAAACACACACACACACAAAAACTTACACACACACAAACAAACTTACAAACACACAAAAACTTACACACACACAAAAACTTACACACACACAAAAACTTACACACACACAAAAAAACTTACAAACACACAAAAACTTACACACACACACACCCAAAAACTTACACACAAAAACTTACACACACAAAAAAAACTTACACGCACACAAAAACTTACACACACAAAAAAAAATTACACACACAAAAGAAACTTACACACACACACACACACAAAAACTTACACACACACAAAAACTAACACACACAAAAAAACTTACAAACACACACAAAAACTTACAAACACACAAAAACTTACAAACACACACAAAAATACTTACACACACACAAAAACTTACAAACAAACAAAAACTTACACAGACAAAAAAACTTACACACACAAAAAACTTACACACACACAAAAATTTACACACACACAAAAACTTACACACACACACACAAACTCGCACACACAAAAAAACTCACACACACACACACAAAAACTTACACACACACAAAAACTTACACACACACACACACAAACTTACACACACAAAAACATACACACACACAAAAACTTACACACACAAAAAAACTTACACAAACACACACAAAAAATTACATACACAAAAAAAATTAGACACACAAAAAAACTTACACAAACACAAAAACTTACACACACACAAATAGAATAACGACCACTCAAACACACACAAAACTTAAACACACATAAAAACTTACACAAACACACAAAGAAACAAACGCACAAAAAAAAACTTACACACACACAAAAAACTTACACAAACACAAAAAAAAACTTACACACACACAAAAACTTACACACACATAAAAACTTACACACACACAAAAACTTACACACACACACACAAAAACTTACACACACACAAAAACTTACACACACACAAAAACTTACACACACACAGAAACTACACACACACATGAAACTTACACACACACAAAAACTTACACACACACACAAAAACTTACACACACCAGACACACACACAAAAACTTACACACACACACACAAAACTTACACACACACACAAGAACTTACACACACACAAAAACTTACACACACACACACAAAACTTACACACACACAAAAACTTACACACACACAAGACTTACACACTTACACACACACAAAAACTTACACACACACAAAGACTACACACACACAAACTTACACACACACACACACACACAAACTTACACACACACACAAGAAACTTACACACACACAAAAACACACACACAAAAACTTACACACACACAACAACTTACACACACACAAAAACTTACCCAAATACAAAAACTTACAACCAAACACAAAAAATTACACACACACAAAAACTTACACACACACAAAAAACTTACAGACACAAAAAAAAAATTAAAGACAAACAAAGACTTACACACACACACAAAAACTAACACACACACACAAACTTACACACACAAAACTTACACACACACATAAAAACTTACACACACACAAAAACTTACACACACACACAAACACACACACACACAAAAAATAACACACACACAAAAACTAACACACACACAAAAACTTACACACACACAAAAACTTACACACACACAAAAAAAATAACACACAAACACAAACATACAAACACACACACACAAAAAATACACACACACAAAAAACTTAAACACAAAAAACAACTTACTCACACACAAAAACTTACACACACACAAAAACTTACACACACAAAAAAAAAACTTACACACACACAAAAACTTACACACACACAAAAACTTCACAACAAAAAAAAACAAGATAACACACAAACTATAAAACACCACCCAGCAAATAAAACACAACCCGAACAAACAAAAACACAAAAACTTACACACAAAAACAAACTTAAAAAGAAACAAAAACTAACACGAAAACAAAAACTAAAAAAAACAAATAAAATAAAACTCACACACAAAATAACACACACACAAAAAAACTTACACACACACAAAAAATCAAAAACACACAAACAAACAAACATACACACAAAAAACTTACACACACAAAAAAAGTTACAAAAACACAAAAAAATTTAAACACACACACAAATATTAAACACACACATAAAAACTTACACACACACAAAAACTTACACACACACACAAAAACTTACACACACACAAAAACTTACACACACACAAAAACTTACACACACACACAAAAACTTACACACACACAAAAAACTTACAAACACACAAAAACTCACACACACAAAAAAACTTACACACACACACACAAAAACAACAAAAAAAACACACACACTCTAAAAAAAAAACACACTCCCAAACAAAATCTCACTCACACAAAAACTTACACACACACACACAAAAACTTACACACACACACAAAACTTACACACACATAAAAACTTACACACACACACACACACACAAAAACTTACACACATACAAAAACTTACACTGACACAAAACATACACACACACAAATATTTACACACACACAAAAACTTACACACACACAAAATATAACATACACACACAAATAATTACACACACACACAAAAACTTACACAAACATAAAAACTAACACAAACACAAAAACTTAAAAACACAAAAAAACTAAAACACACACACAAAAATTAAAACACACACAAAAACTAAAAAACAGACAAAAACTTACAAACACACAAAAAAACTTACAAGCACAGAAAAACTTACACACACACAAATACTTACACACACAAATTCATTTTGGATTTCTTTCGTTGAAATGCGAGAGTTGGAATATTTCACTAGTGTTTTGTTGTGCTTTACCTTGTCACAGTTACATTTTCTTGATTTTTCAAAGTTCATTTTGAATTTCTTTCATTGAAATGCAAGAGTTGGAATATTTTCAACTACACAGATATTTCATAGCATCAAAAGGATCTTACAAGATTTCACAGAATCAAGAGAGACTACTATTGCCATCTACAAACCTATAGCTTTAGATGGTAGCACAGTCCCGCGCGCGTACGTAGACTAGCCTAACCTAACCTAACCTTTGGTTTTGGTGTTTCTGTGCAATAATGTGGAATTTTGTGGTTAAGTTACTTGAGTATTTCCATCAATATTTATTGTTTTTTTTGCACGTCTCTCACACAAGATTTGTGTGTGTGAGGGGCTGTGCCACCATCTAAGGCTATAGGATTTTAGATGACGATAATAGTCTCTCTTGATTCTGTGAAATGTTGTAAGATCCTTTTGATGCTATGAAATATCTGTGTAGTTGAATATATTCCAACTCTTGCATTTCAATAAAAGAAATTCAAAATGAACTTTGAAAAATCAAGAGAATGTAACTGTGACAAGGTAAAGCACAACAAAACACTACTGAAATATTCCAACTCTTGCATTTCAACGAAAGAAATTCAAAATGAAAACGTGTCTGTGTAAGTTTTTGTGTGTGCGTAAGGTTTTCTGTGTTTGTCAGTTTTTGTGTTTGCGTAAGTTTTTGTGTGTGTGTGTTAGTTTTTGTGTGTGTGTATTTTTGGTTTTTGTTTTGAGTTATTGTTTTTTTTTAATATTGTGTGTGTGTGTTAGTTTTTGTGTGTGTGTGTGTGTGTGTGTGTGTGTGTGTGTGTAAGTGTTTGTGTGTGTGTGTGTGTAAGTTTTTGTGTGTGTGTAAGTTTCTGTGTGTGTGTATAAGTTTTTGTGTGTGTGTCTAATTTTTTGTGTGTGTGTAATTTTTTGTGTGTGTGTAATTTTTTTTTTTGTGTTTAAGTTTTTTGTGTGTATGTAATTTTTTTTGTGTGTGTAAGTTTTTTTGTGTGTGTAAGTTTTGTGTGTGTTTTTGTGTGTGTGTAAGTTTTTGTATGTGTGTAAGTTTTTGTGTGTGTAAGTTTGCGTGTGTGTAAGTTTTGGTGTGTGTGTAAGTTTTTGTGTGTGTGTAAGTTGTTGTGTGTATGTAAGTTTTTATGTGTGTGTAAGTTTTTGTGTTTGTGTCAGTTCTTGTGTGTGTGTCTAAGTTTTTTGTGTGTGTAATTTTTTGTTTGTCCGTATGTTTTTTTGTATGTCTGTAAGTTTTTGTTTTTGTGCAAGTTTTTTTGTGTATGTTTAATTTTTTTTGTGTGTGTAAGTTTTTGTGTGTGTGTGTAAGTTTTTGTGTGTGTGTCAGTTTTTGTGTGTGTGTAAGTTTTTTAGTGTGTGTAAGTTTTTTTGTGATTGTGTAATTTTTTGTGTTTGTGTCTGTTTTTTTTTGTGTGTCTAAGTTTTTGTGTGTGTGTAATTTTGTGTGTAAGTTTTTGTGTGTGTGTAAGTTTTTGTATGTGTGTAAGTTTTTGTGTGTGCGTAAGTTTTTGTGTGTGTTTAATTTTTTGTTTATGTGTTAGTTTGTTTGTGTGTGTAAGTTTTTGTGTGTGTGTAAGTTTTTTTGTGTGTGTAAGTTTTTGTATGTGTGTTAGTTTTTATGTGTGTGTGTAATTTCTTTTATGTGTGTAAGTTTTTGTGTGTGTGTGTAAGTTTATGTGTGTGTGTTAGTTTTTGTGTGTGTGTAAGTTTTTGTGTTTGTGTAAGTCTTTGTGTGTGTGTAAGTTTTTGTGTGTGTGAAATTTTTTTTGTGTGTGTGTAAGTTTTTGTGTGTGTGTTAGTTTTTTTGTGTGTGTAAGTTTTTTTTTGTGTGTAAGTTTTTGTTTGTTTTTATGTTTTTGTGTGTTTTTATGTTTTTTTGTGTGTGTAATTTTTTTGTGTGTGTTTTTTTGTTTTTTTGGGTTTTTATGTTTGTTGGTGCGTTGATGTTTTTGTGTGTGTGTATTTTTTTGTGTGTGTGTATGTTTTTGTGTGTGTGTATGATTTTTTTTGTGGGTATGTTTTTTTGTGTGTGTAAGTTTTTTTGTGTGTAAGTTTTTGTGTGTGTGTAATTTTGTGTGTTTTTGTTATTTTTTTTTTGTGTTCTTGTTTCTGTGTGTGTTCATGTTTTTTTTGTGTGTGTAAGTTTTTTTTTTTGCTTTAGTTTTTTTGTGTGTGTAAGTTTTTGTGTGTGTGTATATTTTTTTTGTGTGTGTAAGTTTTTGTGTGTGTGTGTATGTTTTTGTATGCATTAAAGTTTTTGTGTGTGTGTGTAAGTTTTTTTGTGTGTGTGTGTGTAAGTTTTTGTGTGTGTGTAAGTATTTTTGTGTCTGTGTAAGTTTTTGTGTTTGTGTAAGTTTTTGTGTGTGTGTGTAAGTTTTTGTGTGTGTGTGTTAGTTTTTTTGTGTGTGTTTGTTTTTTTGTGTGTGTGTGTAAGTTTGTGTGTTTGTGGTATTTTTTGTTTTTGTGTGTTTAATTTTTTTTGTGTGTTTAATTTTTTGTGTGTGTGAGTATTTTTGTGTTTGTGTAAGTTTATTTTTGTGTGTGTTAGTTTTTGTGTGTGTGTAAGTTTTTTATGTGTTTGTAAGTTTTTGTGTGTGTGTAAGTTTTTTGTTTGTGTGTCTGTTTTTTTGTGTGTGTGTGTAAGTTTTTGTGTGTGTGTATGTTTGTATGTGTGTGTGTGTGTGTGTAAGTTTTTTTGTGTGTGTTAGTTTTTGTGTGTGTGTGTGTGCGTTAGTTTTTTTGTGTGTGTAAGTTTTTGTGTGTGTGTAGGTTTTTGTGTGTGTGTAAGTTTGTGTGTGTGTGTGTGTAAGTTTTTGTGTGCGTGTAAGATTTTGTGTGTGTGTGTGTGAGTTTTTTTGTGTGTGTAAGTTTTTGTGTGTGTGTAAGTGTTTTTGTGTGTGTGTAAGTTTTTTTGTACTTTTAAGTTTTTGTTTTTTTGTGTGATTTTGTGTGTGTGTGTGTATGTTTTTTTGTTTGTGTGTTTTTTTTTGTTTGTTTTTATTTTTTTTTTTGTGTTTTTGTTTTTTTGTGTGTGTGTAAGTACTTTTGTGTGTGTGTAAGTTTTTGTGTGTGTTTGTAAGTTTTTTTTTGTGTGTGTAATTTTTTGTGTTTGTGTAAGTTTTTGTGTTTGCGTAATTTTTTTTGTGTGTGTAAGTTTTTGTGTGTGTGTAAGTTTTTGTGTGTGTGTGTAATTTTTTTTTGTGTGTGTAGATTTTTTTTTGTGTGTGTAATTTTTTGTGTGTGTGTAAGTTTTTGTGTGTGTGTAAGTTTTTGTGTGTGTTCAATTTTTTTTTTTTTTTGTTTTTGTTTTTGTGTTTTTTTTAGTTTTTGTGTGTGTTTTTGTTTTTGTGTGTGTGTAAGTTTTTGTGTGTGTGTGAGTTTTTTTGCGTGTGTAATTTTTTGTGTGTGTTCAATTTTTTTGTGTTTGTGTGTAATTTTTTGTATGTGTGTTAGTTTTCGTGTGTGTGTAAGTTTATGTGTGTGTGTAAGTTTGTGTGTGTTTGTTAGTTTTTTTGTGTGTGTAAGTTTTTGTGTGTGGGTAAGTTTTTGTGTGTGTGTAAGTTTTTGTGTGTGTATGTTTTTGTGTGTGTGTAAGTTTTTGTGTGTGTGTGTAAGTTTTTATGTGTGTGTAATTTTTTGTGTTTTTGTAAGTTTTTTTTGTGTGTGTAATTTTTTTTTGTGTTTGTAATTTTTTTTGTGCTTGTAATTTTTTGTTTGTTTGTAAGTTTTTTTGTTTGTGTAAGTTTTTGTGTGTGTGTGTAAGTTTTTGTGTTCGTGTATGTTTTTTTGTTTGTGTGTATGTTTTTTCGTGTGTGTGTGTGTAAGTTTTTGTGTGTTTGTAAGTATTTTTGTGTGTGTGTAAGTTTTTGTGTGTGTGTAAGTTTTTGGGTGTGTGTGTAAGTATTTGTGTGTGTATGTAAGTATTTGTGTGTGTGTAAGTTTTTTTGTGTGTGTGTGTAAGTTTTTGTGTTCGTTTAATTTTTTGTGTGTGTTAGTTTTTTTGTGTGTGTGTAAGTTTTTTTGTGTTTGGGTCAGTTTTTGTGTGCGTGCAAGTTTTTATGTGTTTGTTAGTTTTTATGCGTTTGTAAGGTTTTTTGTGTGTGTCAGTATTTTTGTGTGTGTGTAAGTTTTTTTGTGTGTGTGTAAGTTTTTGTGTGTGTGTGTAATTTTTTGTGTGTGTGTAATTTTTTGTGTGTGTGTTTTTTTTTGTGTGTGTGTATGTTTTTTTGTGTGTGTTAGTTTTTGTGTGTGTGTGTGTGTAAGTTTTTGTGTGTGTGTAAGTTTTTGTGTGTGTGTATGTTTTTGTGTGTGTGTAAGTTTGTGTGTGTGTGTGTAAGTTTTTGTATGTGTGTAAGTTTTTTTGTGTGTGTGTGAGTTTTTTTGTGTGTGTGAGTTTTTGTGCGTGTGTAAGTGTTTGTTTGTGTGTGTAAGATTTTATGTGCGTGTAAGTTTTTGTGTGTGTTTAAGTTTTTGTTTGTATGTGTGTAAGTTTTTGTGTGTGTTTAATTTTTTTTGTGTGTGTGTTAGTTTGTTTGTTTGTGTGTGTAAGTTTTCTTGTGTGTTTGTAAGTGTTTGTGTGTGTTATTTTTTGTGTTTTTGTTTTATTTTTTTTTTGTGTGTGTAAGTTTTGTGTGTGTGTAAGTTTTTGTGTGTGCGTAATTTTTTTTTGTATTTGTAAGTTTTTGTGTGTGTGTAAGTTTTTGTGTGTGTGTTTGTTTTTTTGTTTGTTATTTTTTTTGTGTGTGTATTGTTTTTTGTGTTAGTATTGTTTTGTGTGTGTATGTTTTTGTGTGTGTGTGTAATTTTTTGTGTCAGTGTTAATTTTTTTGTGTGTGTATCAGTTTTTTTTTTTGTTTGTGTGTGTTTGTGTGTGTGTGTAAGCTTTTGTGTGTGTGTGTGTATGTTTGTGTGTTTTATTCTTTTATAACCCATTCTTCATAATTGGCCTTAAAAAAAGAAGAAAAACTAGTTTGTTTTTCATGAAAAAAAAATCTTGAAAGAGAACAATATGTTCTCATCAATAGTATGCACAAGAATATTTTTAAAAACTTGCATAAAAAGTTTAATTCTATTACTCTGATATGATTTAGAAATGTAAAAAAAAGTTGAAAAAAAGTTAAAAAAAAGTTAAAAAAAAAATTGGTCACTACAAACATTATTTTTCTAATAGTAAAAAAATGTTGGGGGGGGGGGTTGGAGGGAGGGTGGAGGGATAGGGGTGGGAGGGATAGTGAAGGGATAGGGTTGAGGGATAGGGGTAGGACTTGGGGCCCAAGTATCAGAAGAAATTGTTTGTCTAGTATGCATCTCAAATCATCGTGGTATGCATATTCTCATGATGATGTCATAAAAATGCCCCAAAACTTGTCACTTAACACCTATCTAAAATCCAATTGATAAATCGAATGTGCTTGAACTTGTTCCAGTTCAATGGAATGAACCTGTTACGATATTGTGACGCTTAACATCAGTTGGGCAATGTCCCAGAAACAATTCATGGGATGTATCTCTAAAATCATAATATGTTCAATGGCTTGTTGGTTCGGTCAATTAACGTGTCGTTCTTTTACCTTAGGGAATCACGGGTCTCACATTCGATTCCTACATCAAACACAAATTTCATATAAATCAATGGGAAGATACTTAGAATGTAAAAAATCGTATCATTGGAAAAGAAAAATATAAAATGTCATCAATAAAAAAAAAATATTAAAATTAAAAAAATAAAAAAATAATGTAATTATGTAAATTAATGTAATTATGTAAATTAATTTATGTAAATTAGTTCAAGGTTAAACATAAGTCAACCACGCCTAACAAATTAAATTACAAAAAGAATTTCACAATTTCATACAAAGGAATCATCACGCACTTTGAACACAGATCAACACGAATTTTCACGGTGGTTGAATTCCGGTCATTACACTGTCTGCTTGTATTGGCGTGAGTACTGTCCGCTACAATCCTATACACTAAAGTAAAACTTTTATCGTTTGATATGTTTATCTACCATGTTCAAGTACGTCCAGAGCCGCAGTATCTTAATTGCTGAGAGGGAAATGAGAATAAATGAGCTCTTTCATTCTCAAAGGAGTTCGTTCTAACTTTTTTTTTGAACTTTTATTATATCACTCTTAAGTGAAAGGATTCAATCTTGAAGAAATGAAAAATAATAGCTTCAGTAGCGCAGATAAAGAGGGGCTGAGGGGTAGGGTGGTCAAATAAGTGGAATGCTGGTTGCAAGACCAGGAAATTCAGACATGAAGTAAGATACAAACTTCAGATTCCATCGATGTTTCATAAATTAGCCATGGATTTATGATGCAAGTACATTTGTTTAATTCAAGCTTTAGAGCTTAAATTAAATTTTAAATTAGATTTTTTGTCAGATTAATTCAAATATAAGGCAGTTTAAGGTCTCGCTATGGATCATTTGGGGTAAAAGAATGTTTGTTTGAAGTTGAGAATGATACCTTGTCCTTATTTTGCCCGAGGTTCCATCATGGTAACGAAGCTAAAAAGGAATTCTGGACTGAATTGTGATAAAAAATGATACCAATTTAGTTTTCAAACCTTTATAAAAGTAGCCGAAGAAATTCTAAAAATAGAAGAAACGCCCAATAAAGTGACAGTGCGCCGCCGATAATTTTTCGGTGGCGCGCCGCCAAAAAGAATTCTGTGCCGTCGCCGGCATAATTGTGGCCGCCGCCGCTGAATTTTATTTCGGCGCGGCTTCTGGGTCTAACTGACTAGCCATCATAAACATTCGCAAAAATATTAAGGTAGACATCGACCGTGCACAGTGGCGGATCCAGGGGAGTGAGAGGGGTGCGCGTTCCCCCTGACGTAGTCTAAAGTAGTGTAATTTATTTAATCAACGTAATTTTGCGTTAATTTAACTTGCTCCTAACGCAAGTTTATCGGATGAACCTATTTCCCCCCCCCCTTAAAAAAATCCTGGATCCGCCCTTGCCCCTTCAATAAATAGATATGGCGGGAGAAGAAATAAAGAAATAAACTTTTTCTTATTAAATTGTGAATTCTGTAATTTAAATAAAATATATCAAAGTTTTAAAAGTAAAAAGATACGCTACGTTGTTATGGAAAGTGAAATTTTTTATTAGGAATTTTTTAAGATTTCGTCAAAGTTGACACTGTGTATTAAAACTCTATTTAAAAATAAATAGTGAGTAGTTAATCCTTGATTGCCTATATTTAAAATCCTTGTTTTAAATGTATTCTTATGTATTTCTATCTGTTTGATCTATTTTTCTTGTTACACCCCTAAACGAACTAGTATTAAATTTTTAATATTTCTTCATTACTATCATAATTACTAAGCGATGCCATAAAGTTAGGCGACATGCTAAATGGGTTGACCTATACAAATAGTCATGATGACTGAATGACCCCAAAAGGTGGTTCAAAACCCTTTTTTTTTATAATAAAAAGCTCAACTCACTTGCTATACTGGTCAGAATTGCAAATTCGAAAAATTATGTAGAAAATATTAAATATCATATTTTTTTTATAGACGATGAACAACTTTTTTTTTTTATTGCAGGGTGGTTGTTATAACTTACTATTCTTTGTATCAATATTTTTACATTATTTTAATTTTAACAGATTTGTTAGAACTTGAACCCTCATCAGATTTCAGATTAAATTTATGACAATTTCCACTACCTACCTAAGACGTATAATTGTCGAGGTTCCCTTTAAATTGCGTGTATTTCTTTGTTCGCAAGTTTATCGAAGCAACCTATTATGCACCCCCTGCTAACAAAAAACCTGAATCCGCCCCTGGGCGGGGGGGGGGGGATCCACCTAGCCCCCCTGGATACGGCCTTGCTCTATACATATATATTATTCGAATAGACCGAAGTCAGGTGAAATCAGATTTTCTAGTTTAATAAAACGGGTTAAAGAATTAGGGGTTGACCTCTCCAGAAGGAAACAAAATAGAATCGTGAAGAGTATTTTAAATAGTCTTAAAATACTTCACCTACTTGTATCATTCCTAAAAGCACATCACTTCACTTTACACCTTCTCTTCAGGGGCGTAAGTTGCTATTCGGCAGGGGGGCGACTGGCCCCCCAGACCGCGCCCCTCCCTCTGATCTGATTTCCCCCCCTCAGCTGAAATTTAGTTTCTTCCAAAATCTTGTAAAAACTAAGATAAAACCTGCAAGATTCAAGCACCAACAGAAACAGATCAGTTTTTTTGTACAAATTTACCTTTTTAGCACTACAAAGTACCTGTATAGTACTTTTATAGTACCTTTATGGTACCAAATCGCTTATTTTTTAGTATCCACTGTCAGTTTTACTTGATTTTGGAAAATTGAATCTAAATTTGCCCCCCCCCCCCGCCGGATTTTGATGATTTTACGCCACTGCTCCCCTCCCCCCTGATGGTCAATTATATAGCACAGGTTATATATTCTCTCCATGGCTTGTGCCGTTGATGTTGCTCATTTGCCGTTAAATTTATTTGAAGATGTAGAGAAAATTCCCTTCGTGTAAGCAATTCAGGAAATGTATTTAACCATGGGCGCCGTCAAGGGGGCAGGGGGGGCATGCCCCCCTGGAAATTTGGGACTATAAAGTAATTATGAGGAAACCAAAGGAAAAAGAGCAGAATAGGGGGAAAACCATTAAAAATGTGTGTGCCCATTGTTGGCAGCCTTTAAATAGATTTCGACCATTAATAAGGAACATAAGTTCTAATTTGTGACTGAGTGACCCCTTTCCACTTTTTCACAAACATTTTTCCTATATGATTTGGTTGGAGTAACAAAAAATATCAAATCCTTCTTAGTAATGAATGGTAAGTGAATAAAGATCTTTGTCAATAACGAAAGAGTAAGAGCCTAACTATTGATATCATTCAATCAAAGAATCAGCTTTTTATGGTGATCCTAATTATTTATTTGTTTATTATTAATTAGTTCGGTTATTAGTACACAAGAAATTTCGTATAATTATAGAAAACACAAGGAAAACAACTTAATAATGGGCAATTTCAGTGAAATATGCCGTCAACTTTTGCTTGCATTGCAAGAGAACCCGTGAGCTGACATATGACCTTAAGGTCCAAACTGGCGGTGCTGATCTCCGTTTCGTGGCCCTTCAGCCAGAAAGTGCAATGGGGGGCTGGGGGCCAGCCATCCTGCGCTTTCGCACACCTTTCCTGCTTACCTTCCCCAGATTTCTCCAGGTACCCATTTAGAGCTGGGTCGACTCTGGCTAAGCTATGATGCCATATTGTATACAAACGTATGCACACGAATACATACGACTCTTCATATATGAAGCCAGTATAATCAAATATGTTTTTCCTAAACATAATGCTGGGAATTTTTGTATTTTCCCCCTGAAAGGATATGTTTTTTTGGGTTTTATTATCATTTTTTTTTCAGGAGTGATTGTATTTATCTAGTTGTCACTTTGAAAATGCTTAATTTTTTAAATTTTGAAATATAAAGGTGTCAAATATATTGGTTTTTGATACCATATTCAAAATTAAATTAAAAATACTGAATTTAAAAAATTGTTTGATTTTATTAATCTTAGTTTTAATGTTTTAGTTTGAACAAACTATTTTGATAATGCGTTACTTTTTATAAACAACTGAGGCTAAAGGCATTAAATATTTTGCTGTTTGATAACCAAGTTCAAAACGGTCGATATTGTAAAAAAATAGCTGTCCAACACTTCGGCATTTCTCAATAGAACCGAATTCCGGAAGTTTATATCTTAGTTTTTGCGAGTGGGTTTTAATTTAGTGTATTTTTTGTAATTAATTACTATTTTCATTTTGTATACTTTTACTTTAATTGACATACTTTTTTCATTGCCTTTAGCAAAATGTTTGTCTCTAAGCTTCATTAAATAAAAAAAAACTATTTTAAATTGAATGTAAGGAGCAACATTAATACTTGAAACGAACAGTAATTATTATGTATATGAGGGGGGTTGCCCCTCCCCTCCTCAACACCTCGCTCATCAAGCTACCGTTTTTTGGCACTTTCAAAAAATTTATTTATTGTTCTAATTACACGACCCGTGTGTTTCAGGAGCTGTTTCTAAAGTACTGGGACAAAATTTTTACTTTTGCGTAAAGAATGAGGTGTCTTCATATACGTAATAATCCCTATTCGTTTTAAGTTTTAACGTTGCTCCTTACTTTCAGTTGAAAAAATTTGTTTGTTATTTCTGATTGTTTTTTAAACAACGCCGGGAAAACTGGCTCCACCCCCACGGAAAAATTCCCTTCCCCACAGAAATTTCCTCTGGGCAATTCAATCCTGGCGGCAATTTACCCTGGACAATTACCATTAACATCTCCATGCCTAAAAGTGAATCGGTACGGTAAAGAGAAAGCAAGACATAAATAAATTTCATATAGGAATTCTGGCAAATTCACCCAGTGTAAAAATCTCCCCGGAAAATCCCTCCCCCCTGGAAACTTCCCTCTCCAAGGAAAATTTTTCCTGTGCAAAATCGTCCCAGCAGTAAATCCGGCCTCCCCTCCCCACCCGAAATGTATGCATACTTCCCAACAACAAATAACACAATGGGTAAATTCTATAACTTAAAAATCTTTCCCCAGGAGCTGTAGGGGGTCATTTTATCTTTGAAGAAAAGTTATTGGGCCTTTCGACTATGCTGAAGAAAAAAGCTATCTCAAAATTTTGACCAGTCGATTTTTGGAAAAGAGTGGCGTGGTAGCTGCACTCCAAATTTTTTGTCACTTAAAAATAGCACTAGAACTTTTAATTTCCGTTAGAATAATCCCTTTTCTAGACGTTCTAGGCCCACTGGGTTGATATGGTCGCCCCTGGAAAAAACAAGCAAACAAATTTACACGTATCTGTGATCTTTCTTCTAGCAAAGTTACAAAATTCCACAATATTGCATATATGAGCTTGAAACCTCTACACTAGGGTTCTTTGATAGGCTGAATGTAATAATTTGGTTTTCATTAAAATTCTATGACTTCGAGGGGGCGTTTCCCCCTTTTTTCTAAAATAAGGCAAATTTTCAAAGGCTCATAACTTTTGACGGGTGAGACTAAACTTGATGAAACTTACATAATTGAAATCAGCATAAAAACTCAATTCTTTTGATGTATCTATTGGTATCAAAATTCCGTTTTTCAGAGTTTCTGTTGGATACGTTTGTTTAAATACGTTGAAGTAATCCATATAAGTAGAAAAAGAAAATAACACCATTTAAAATTGCTGAAAACTAAGTTTCTGGCAGTAATTGCCATCCCAAAGAAATTTCCTGGCGGGGCTTATGATGACCTGCCATGCTTTTTCCACCTCTGTGCTGGTAGATATTGGAATGTAAAATTTTAGCTGTATAGAGAAACAATTTAATTAGTTCCCATTCCCCGCCTTACCTCTTTCAACATTTATCTGAAGTATCATGGAGAGTAAGCAGTTTGTCCCTTAAAATGTTCTTTTCTAGGAATCTACCCGACCCCTACCTAAACAATGACTCCCCCCTCTACTTTATTATAGCTGATACGCAATTACAGATCACCAAACATAGCCTAATTTCATTAAAAATAAAGCGAATCAACTTGGTTGAATCCAGTATTGCCACCATGTGGCATTACTTCTTTTGCTACTTGGAGGCCTAAAATACAGTTATTGATACTTTTAAATCCATTAGCTTCTCAGAATTTTAAATTGATTGCAAATCTCTTCGGCATAAACTCGTAATTTGATGCCCTAAAATAGCAAGAAAACCAGACTTTTCCCTGGTCCAATCTGTATGGTCACTTAAAAAAGAGCTTTAAGTTTACGTTTGAATAAGCTTCCCCCCCCCCATTTATCTTGGACTTTCAGTTTGATACAATCATCCCTGGGAAGAAACAAAACAAATAAACATGCATCGAAGATGTTTCTTCTGAAAAAAAAGCGAAATTCCACATTTTAAAGATTGGAGCTTGAAACTTCTATAGTATGGTTCTCTGATATGATGTATCTAGTAAAGGGATTTTCAATAAGATCGCTTGCTTTTTTGGGGGTGTTTCCCCTTTTTTCAAGAATAATGCATATTTTCATTTTATTTAGTTGAATAGGACAATAGAAGGAAAGAGGGCCAATTTGACAGCTGGATAGTCAGTTTAAATTTTGTTTTTTCTTTCGCTATCAGGGTTGCCACCCTGACCTGGAAGAATTTACTAAATCAGAGAGGAAAAATTTACTAGATCGCATCTGTTTTTACTTAATGCTAAAAAGAAATTTTGGCGCGTACGGCTACGCTGCACGCTCACCATGAAACATAGATTTTTACTATAGGAAGATAATTAATACGATTTTCACAATTTTTTTTCCTCTTCTCTTCTTTTTTTCTCTTTTCTTTCGTTTTCATAGTATGATTGAAAATTCCATATATATATATATATATATATATATATATATATATATATATATATATATATATATATATATATATATATATATATATATATATATATATATATATATATATATATACATATATATATATATATATATATATATATATATATATATATATATATATATATATATATATATATATATATATATATATATATATATATATATATATATATATATGTATATATGTATATGTATATATATATATATATATATATATATATATATATATATATATATATATATATATATATATATATATATATATATATATATATATATATATATATATATATATATATATATATATATATATATATATATATATATATATATATATATATATATATATATATATATATATATATATATATATATATATATATATATATATATATATATAGTGTTACATATCTACTTACTTTTAATTTCTTTCAGCAGGCTCCTTTTTCCTCTATAAAAATTTTCAAACTGAGGAGATTCACCTAATCTCCTTGGGTGGTTGACTTTTGTTTTGATTCCAATAGATTCCAAATCATCACAAATCCAAGTGTTATTATAGCTTCATTTTTAGTTGGTAAGATTTGATACACAGAAAGCTGATTTTGTCGACCTTTAGACGCCGGAAGAGAAGTGTCTGCTTATGAAAATAGGTGACTGCTTGTCTATCTCTGAGACAGACAAGCAAAATTGTAAATTGTAAAACAGACAAGCAAAAATTGTAAATTGTCATATGTTTACGATAATTTTTTCCCTGAATTCATGGAAAATAAAAAAAAGTTTTGTTTACTATAAATCATGAGTTTTTACTAGTTTTTGTTAGATTTTGGGAAATTTACTAGATCCTCTAAATTTACTAGATTTTTTTTTTTTTTTACTAGATCTAGTAAAATCCTACTGACGGTGGCAACAACCCTGTTCGCTATTCTATTTTTTTAATGTTGGAATATATAAGGGATTTAAGTTCAAGGGGAAGAATTGACCAGTTACGAAAGAGTCACATTTTACATGACCGTTATAAAATCAAAACGTGGTATCCATGCAGGCAGGATGATTTTTGGGTAACTCTACTCCTTCTGTAAACTATTCTAAGGCGTAGGCAACTGCAAAAAGACAAATGTACATCTGTTATAATTTACTGTGGCAATTAATCTTTTTGTAATTTTGTTTTGAGTTTGATTTTCTTTTAAGATTACATGCATAATAATTAAATATATTATTGATTGAATACATTGATCCCTTTGCCAGGAACCCTTGTCGTTTAAAATTTACTGTATTTTGTTTAATTTGGCATGCAATTTAATTTTTGTTTTTATTTGAGAGTTTTTTCCTAAAAATGTTTAAAAATAAACTTATTCCAAGGGAAAAACATCCTGTAATATATTCCCTGTCACCCAACCACCAATGATATTTTGGCCCCCCTCCCCCCTGGAAAATTTTCTGCCTGTGCCCTTGTATTTAACCACTAGGCAGGGGTGGGGCAAAGTGAAGCGATGAACTTTTAGGAACTGGGCAATATAAGTAAGTATTTAAACAAATTTCAAAAGGCTTTTCAGAATTTAAAGTGTTTTCAAACAGTTCGTGCTAAACTCAATAGTGAGCGAAACTCTAAAAAATGGAATATTGATACCAATAGATACATCAAAAGAATCAAAATTTTATGCTAATTTCAAATATATAAGTTTAAATATATAAGTAAAATACATCAAGTTTAGTAGTACCCATCAAAAGTTACGCGCCTGAGAAAATTTGCCTAATTTTCGAAAAAAGGGGGAAGCACCCCCTAAAAGTCATAGAATTTAATGAAAATCGCACTATCAGATTCAGCGTATCAGAGAACCCTACTATAGAAGTTTCAAGCTCCTATCTGTAAAAATGTGGAATTTTGTATTTTTGCCAGAAGAAAGATCACGGATGCGTGTTTATTTGTTTGTTTATTATTTTTTTTTTCCAGGAGGGTGATCAAGTTTTTTTTATCTGAAAGTAAGGAGCGACATTAAAACTTGAAACGAACAGAAATTATTCCGTATTTGAAAGGGGCTGTTCCCTCCTCAACGCCTCGCTCTTTATGCTAAAGTTGACTCTGTTTCACAACTTTATTTTTAAAACAACTTTATTTTTAAAAAACTTTAACGTAAAGAGCGAGGCGGTGAGGAGGGTACAGCCCCTTTCATATACGGAATAATTTCTGTTCGTTTTAAGTTTTAATGTCGCTCCTTACTTTCTGTTCAAAAAACTTGTTTTTTTTTTATTTAATCTTTCTAAGAGGCTAAAACACTAAACCATTTGAAGGAAACTCTAAAATATTCTGAAAACAACTTTGAAGGATCATAAATACTTACGCTCTTATTCCTAAAGGCGCACTACTTCAGTTACCCTCCCCACTAATGGATACAAGCAGAGGAGTGCACGTTTGATTTACAGGGTTTAGCGTAAAAATAATCTGTGTGTCTCCCCCCTCCTTTACAAGGGCGGATCCAGGATTTTTTTGTTTTTTTTTGGGGGGGGGACAAAATAGGTTTATCCGATAAACTTGTGTTAGGAGTAAGTTTAATTAACGCAAAATTGCGTTAATTAAGTAAATTCAACTACTGTAGACTATGGTAGGGTGGGAGCGCACCCCCTCGCCCCCTGGATTCGCCACTGCTCCTTTACAGGTCATAGATCATCTGTGGGGATTAGTGCCAAATAGTCATTTTAAGATTTTTTCTTCTTTATGAAAATATCTTAACTGATTACTGTTTTAAAAAAAAAACATATAAACAAAAATAGACCAAAAAAAATCTTTTCTGCAGCTATTACATTTGGATTGCTCTATAGTGTAAAGAGTAGTCAAAAGAGGTCGTAGAATGATTTATGAAAATGTTAAATCGCACACACATTGCAGCATGATTTTATCAGTTATTAAATAAAAGCTTTTGACAATTTACCAGCAATTGTTTGATTATCATTTTGATCAATTACTTCCGAAGACGTTAGGCGTTGCATAAAACCACATGGTATAAAAGTTGGTATAAAAGTTGAGTGTTCTCATTTGAGGACAGTGTGCATAAGTTGATGTTTTTCACTAGAAAGAGACAAATCAACAAGGAACGATCGGTGGGACATCTAGCTGGCTCAAGAATATTTACGCTAAAGTTTTTTACTTTTTACGCTAAAGTTTTTTATTGTTAAAAAAAATAGAATTGTGAGAAAGTCAAACTTTAGCGTAAAGAGCGAGGCGTTGAGGAGGGCACAGTCCCTATCATATACGGAATAATTTCTGTTCGTTTTAAGTTTTAACGTCGTTCCTTACTTTCAGTTAAAAGACTTGTTTTTTTTATTTAATTTTTGTACGTTTTTGAATTAATGCAGGTTTTGATTTTGGCTCACCGTACATGATTAATTAAAACAAAATTTGCATATTAATTTTACTTTTTTTTGGTTAAATGGCTTTCTCGAAACTTGTTTAATTTTATTTACGAATGTTTTTATTAGTAATAAATATCCGTACGAATTAGCTTACGTAACGAACTTCTATATTCATTGATTTTTAATACGTATATTAGGGGGTTCACCCCTTAGTCAATACCTTGCTCTTTAAGCTAAAGTTCGAATTTTTTTTCCAATTCTTTAAAAATGACCCCTTAATCACAAAGGCTGTTTATTAGAATAAATAGCTCTTATGAAAGTACTAAAAAATCTTTGGCTTAAAGAGTGAGGTATTGACTAGGGGGTGAACCCATTCATATATGTAATATTTTCAGTTCGTTTTAAGTATTGATGTTGCTCCTTACTTTCAGTTGAAAGACTTGTTGTTTTTTTTATTTAATTTCTGACCTTTTTCTTTAATAATGCTGGGAAATCCGGCGCCCCCTTCATAGCAATGCCCCTTCCCCCATGAAAACTTCCTTCATGGAAAGATCCTCCCATTTAACCCCGACCCCCCCCCCCCGCCTACCCGAAAAAAATCCCCCCTGAAAACGTCTGTATGCTTCCCAATAACCAACACTATATGTTAACATTGGGTAAAGCTCATAACTTTCATCCATCCCCCGGGGACTTCGGGGGATTAAGTCATCCTAAAAGACATAGTTATCATATTTTCGATCATGCTGAACAAAATGGCTATCTCAAACTTTGATCGGGTGACTCTGGGAAAAAATGAGCGTGGGAGGGGGCCTAGTTGCCCTCCGTTTTTTGGTCACTTAAAAAGGTCACTAGAACTTTTACCGTTCCAATGAGCCTTCCCACTATATTCTAGGACAACTGGGTCGGTACGATCACCCCTGGGAAAAAAAAAAACAAAAAAAAACAACAAATAAACACGCATCCGTGATCTTTCTTCTGGCTAAAAATGCAAAATTCCACATTTTTGTAGATAGGTGCTTGAAACCTCTACGGTAGGGTTCTCTGACACGCTAAATATAATGGTGTGATTTTGATTAAGGTTCTATAACTTTTAGGGGGTCTTTCCCCCTTTTTTCTAAAATCAGCCAAAATTTCCCAGGCACGTAACTTTTGATGGGTAAGACTAAACTTGATGAAACTTATATATTTGAAATCATTATTAAAATTTGATTCTTTTGATGTATCTATTGGTATCAAAATTCTGTTTTTTAGAATTTCGGTTACTATTGAGCTGGGTCGCTCCTTACTTACAGTTTGTTACCACGAACTGTTTTATTTTTGTACTTTTTCCTATTAAGGGCTACACCAGCCTCATTAAGGAGGGGGGAGGGGATAGGAAGCCAATGTTAAACACCGATTATTTTATTCTGAAAGAGCGTTGAATAGGCAAGTTAATTTTACCTTAATCGGAAGTGTGGTCAAAATACACCATGATTTTATCCTCTTAGAGTTAAAGGTAACTATAGAGTTTTCAGGACATCTTCTAAAATTGTCCTTTTCTAAGAGTTTCGAGTGGGGGTTGCCGGTTCTCCCCCTTGTGGGTGTCCATATTTTAGGTTAAAACATCAGTAAATGGTTTATTCGCCACTAACCGATCTTGGAAACTTTACATATTGCAATCAAGTATTTGGTCATGAATTGACCCATAAGTTAACGTGGCGCTCAAATAATAGGAAGGTCGCCACTCAAAGTGCATCTCATCTTCCCTCCCTAATGGGGCTGACTATATTATCCACAGTATATAAATTATAGGCAGTATGATCTTTCCCTATCTCACCCATTATAAAAACCTTGACCGAGGTGCGAGTACTCCAGAGAACGTAGAAACATAAGCGACATTAGATCTTTTCACGGGTGGACAAGTCAGATTTCTCTTGAACGCGAAACTTGGTTTCAATGTTGGAACACTAAATTTTGAAGAAACTAATTTTAAATTAATTAATATCAATACATATATGAAAATCGGTAATTAGTAGTGCAATGTTATTATTAGATGTTTTTAGGAATTAAAAGTAGGTTTCGAAGTCTCAAGTTCGTTTCAAAGGCATTTTGAGAAAGTTTCTGCCAAAATACGTGTTCCAGTGTAATTGGACTGCTGATGGCAGATCAAATGAGAGGAGCTGTTTGTACGCGCTAATGCAAGAATAAGTGGGAGGAGCTGTTTGTTCGCACCGAGAATGAAGAGCCAGAAATCATCTGCGGTAAACTTACTGCTTTATACTGTGATATTATCTTATGAAAAGAAACATCAAGATATGCACGAAATATCACCTAGGCTGTGCACAAAAATCGGGGATTTATGTTGTTTTTATTTTAATTTGAAATTGGCTTTAGCTAATTTTGAATTTTTAATCAACCTTCGAGGAAAAATAGATCTAAAAATTATAGAAACCCACAAAATAACCGAAGCCCAGAACACAAACTGGACGGATGGGATGCAGTTAAAGCAGACGCAGCCTTGAAAATCAATAAAAAGAAAACTTCTGCGTTTATTGAAGGAAGGACTTGGTTGCTTTTGGCAACCAAAACCAAACCTTTGGTGTTTAGTTTAGAAGAGAAGACAAACTATACACAGGGCTAATATGTAGTACAGAACAGAAATCAGACCACAATATACATTTGATTCCCATTTAATTACATTTAAAAATTAACAACCCCTACCATTTTAACCATGCAATCAGCCCCTCCTCCTAATAGCAAGATATAGCCTTAGGCCATATCAAAAAATGATTTTTTTGTAAGGAGTTTTATTTTGAATTTTGAACCGACTGTTTAGGAGCAATAAGCAGAAAAAATAGAACAGACCCACAAAATAAGCACTTTTTTTGAGCCTAGGCTATATTTGGCCCTTACACGTATGTCTATTTACTTTGCATGTATATATGCCTGCTTATTCAAAGCTTAATAAGACACAAATGGCTAAACCAATAGCCAAAGTTAGCATATCTGTGAAAGTTTCACGCTTTCATTTCATCTGAAACCAGGCCTTCCATAGCAACTATAAAGAACTTGAAGAAGAAAGTAAGAAAAAATATTATTCACAAAAAATTGGAATATCATGAATTTTCCGGTTCGAGTTTGACGCTTATGGTATAGTTTCAATTTTTTACGCATCCCTCGCCATTTTTTTTTTTTTTTTTTTTTTTTTTTTACCAAAAAAGTGATATTTATCTGTTCCATTTTTAAAATGACCGTTAAGCTTGTGGACCACGATCACCACCGTTCTATAACATTCAGATCTTCTGCATAATCAAAACCTGGGGGAATTTTACCATATTTTTTATTGCCTATAATGCGTTCTTTAGGACCAATTCAATCAAAATGATATAAGTGCGGATTATAAAACACGTATCTGCTTAACTACTGACTCGACAACCAACCAACTGCTAGCATAATTTCTGTACAGTAATTTCTTTTTGCTACCTTCTAATTCAAATGTATGCTCCTAATTGATAAAACTCAAAAATGAATAATCCATCAGTGCTCAGTTATTAATCTTAGTGTGAAATATTAAGAATCTAATCAACATAAACCTTTCTTAAAAGCCCGCTATTTCTCTCTTAAAACTTTATCTGTAACATCTCTTAGTCTAATTAGTATCATTGCACCATTCAATTTGCTTCCAATCCAAATGAGGATAATGTCTCTATAATTGCTAGGTTCACTAGAACCACCTCTCTTATTTAAGTGTTTAATTAAAGTTTTTATAGAAATCCTTGCTCTTGTTTCCAACCAAGTTTGGTCGAGGTAAGATCACCGCTTCTGGTAGATGGTGGGTACTTTGAAAGGGGCACAGCTTTAAAAAAGAGACGCAGGATTTGGTTGTCTTGCGCGCAAATTATAATAAAAATCATGAAAATTTCGGGATTCCGGAAGAGGCAAGGGCTAAAGATTTTACCCTCCCCATCACAGTACATACCTGTCTAAAATCTATAGGGATTTCCAAGATCAATGGCTAGAGTGAAAGCTTTAAATAGGGTGAAGACAAAGGAAGAGTCTTCACCAGCGTTTCAACCTCACATGGCTGTTTTTGAAAAGTAGTATGTCTATTACACTCAAAGATTGCAGAAGTCTATTTTTCGTTGTTTTCTAAAAAAAAAGACAATGAACACGTAAGTTAGGTTTTTCACACCAAATACCGTAAGCTTAGCTCCGAATTTGATGTTGTTTTTGAAAAATAATGTAAAATTCATAGGTATGGAGCTATGCCCTTCGTGAAAAAAAGTTTTTAACGCGAGAAAATTCGTTCAGTGACATAATAGCACATTATGTCACTCCAACGCTTAATAAACTTAATGAAAAGATTTCTGGCACTCCCCCAATTGTGAAAAGGCTTACCTTTTGAGAAAATAGATTTGGGTAACTATGAAAATAAATTACTTTTAAAAGTTAACCTGAATTTTTAGAGGTGGGTCCTCCATCTGAATTTATCGTACACTCAAACACGTTTTGTAAACTTGAATTTACCGAAATCAATTTATAATTGTTAAAAATACACATTTATTTTTCCCTTGTGGTAATTAAATTAATGTTGTTAATAGAGTTGTTATATTAAGCATAATAGACCTGTGGAAAGGAAGATTGGGTAAATTCTCCCGAGATAATTTCAAAGCCTAGGGTCGGGACTGGGTTATCAGCATTATTTACATGTTATTACCCCTCAGAGCAGCAGAGAAAGTATTTGTAAGAAATCTTGTGGCTCGAAAACTGCGTTCTTTTAGCTGGCTTGAAATTTCACACAGGAACACAGACAAATCAATGAGGCTTAAAGAAAGCAGTTATTCAGCTTCCCTTTCTGACGCAATAACGTGTCAGGATAATGTCGTTGGAATAATATGGTTTGCTTACAAAATACGTTAAAGATGTAAGCCTGGGGTATCAAAGCCTTTTCTTTTTAACGGAGCAATAGGAAAGTAGTCTTTTTCTCTATTTTATTACACATTTGTCTATATAATTAATCTCTTCAAATTTCAGTTATACAGAAGTAATAACACATTTGACCTACTCGAAAATTCGTAGTGAGTTTAGCGTGAGAGTTGTTGAGAATTTTTATAAATTTTTATTTGCGTTACTAACCGCAATTTTGCTGCTAAGGGTACATAAATAGGTTTATAAACCTCTCTATTCATCAATTTGTATCTGGGTTAAATTTATCGTAGCCGAAGAATCACAGCAACAAGTTGGTCGGACTTAAATCATTGCCCAGCAGCATAACAAGGCCCCACGCTCAGCGGTCTGATTGGATTATCTGATAATCTACGGAAATTTTTTAGCATTTTGTTACGTAAGTTAAAGAGGACATTCAGACCACGCTCAACGGTCTGATGCGACTATCTGGTGATCTTTAGTTATCTTTTAACATTTTGTTATGTAAATGTTACGTGGACACTTGAAAATCAATTCAGTCCGTACTAAATAAAACTAAGTGTAAAAAGGACATTTTGGTTGTGTCTGTGGTGGCACAGTGCATTGATCTCTGCTTAGCAATACAGGACCCGGGGCAGGGGCGCCATTTTGGGGGGGCAGGGGTGGGCCATTGTCCACCCTAATTTTTCGGGGGGGCTCAAGCTTCCTCCCAAAAAGGCCTTGTTTTTTCTTTTACAAAATATACAGGAACAAAATTACAATTAGCAATTAGTCAAAATTTTGAAACTGCTACATTTATATGTAGATTAACTTAGATAATAGGGAGATTAATAGTGCAACTGGGTCGTGCACAGGGTTGCCAACTGGACATATTTTATGTCCAAAGGACATATTTCTATGTGCCTGGACATAATGACATAATAGGGCAAAAAATGGACACATTTTAGACATTTGGGACATAAAGTGGACACATTTTCCAAAATTACTACGTAAAACAAATGACTTACATAAAAAAATGTCGATACGGCCACTATACGTCCCACGAATACCAGAACGATCTAATTTCAGTTATCAGATCTAGGCTTCAGTCTACAATAGTGCAAGAAGTTAAGCGTGCCAAAAACATTGCTGTTCTTGTCGACGAGACAAAAGATAATTTGAAGAAAGAACAGCTCGCCATTCTTCTGACAGTTCTGAGGTACTTCGACGAGGGAAAAGTACGAGAAAGACCAATAGGATGCTACCATATAAGAAGCCTGGATGCTGAGAGTTTAGCCAGCTTCATTCACGACACAGTGGCGAAACTTGGTCTCGACTGGAACTATTGTGTTGCTCAGTGCTACGACGGAGCATGCGTGATGAGCGGGCCCTTCTCTGGTGTTCAAGTGTGACTGAGAGCGAAAGCGCCACAAGCAATATACATTCATTGCCATGCGCATAGACTAAATTTGGTCATTGCAAACTGCGTTGAAGGTGTTGGGACTGTTGGCTAATTTTTTTCGTGAGTCCAAAATCTGTACACGTTCATTTCCATCATCAACACCAGACATCAGCTTTTAATTGAGTCCCAAAAGGCTAATCAACTGCCAGTACTGGAATTAGAAAGGAGTGCTGCGACAAGATGGTCATACTGGTATCGATCAATATCGAAGATAGGACTCCGATATGAATGTGTTCTGGCTGTACTGTCTGCATTCAGCGAGGGAGCTGATAGTGAAGCTCGAGCAGAAGCAGCTGGGCTCCAGAGGAAAATGGAATCTTTCACAGTTATATTCCAGTTGATCTATCTGAAAGCAATTCTGAGGACGACAAACTCCCCTTCTGAGCAGCTTCAGGCAGTTAATATGGTAATATATAGGTCCCGCACCTTGATTCAAGCAACAAGGAAGGAAATAGCTGAACTGCGCTCTGACACTTCATTTGCATCGCTTTTGGAGAAGGCAAAAGAGTTTGCTGAAGGTCTTGAAATTGAAGTGCCTGACGTGAATGGACCCGCGACTGAATCCTCCTCTGCAGGTCAGAAGGGACGACCTAGAAGAACCCAAAAAATATCAAACACCTGAAAGAATTCATGACCAGTTCGACCTTAGGAAAAAACTTTGTTAAATCCGACAATAGAGCTCCAACGCTAGCGGAAGAACTGAAAAGAGAATACCTGGAGACTGTAGATTGTCTGATTGCGGAATTCGACAGACGGTTTACAGATAACCTTTCAGTGCTCAGTACACTCGAAGCTCTAGACCCCAGCTCTACCAAGTTCATGGATGCAGGGCTCCTCAAGCAGTTCTCTGAACTTTATTCTGAAATGGACATTTGACCAGATTCTTCTTGAGGCCAAAAGCTGGTATTGCCAAGCGGTTTTTGCTCGAGGAGGAGGCAAAGCCGAAGAACTTCATGGACGTCATCGATGATATCGAGACACTTCCAGTGGCCTATTCAGAAATTATCAAAGTTCTTTATATTGCTGCCACACCTCCGGTCACGACAGCAAGCAATGAACGCTTGTTTTCTGGGCTGGAAATAGTGAAGAACTATCTGCGCTCGACCAAAGGAGACGATTGTCTCAGTCACCTGCTTTGATCTTTGCAGAGAAGGATTTAGTCAAAAACTTGGATTTCGACAAGCTTGTTAACGACTTCGCGAATATGAAACCACGACGGTTCCCCTTGTTGCCTTGAGTGTTCACTGATCTGTTTCAAAATTGTGTTGTATTTTTTGATTTTGTAAATGTAATTGATCGAGCAAAGTTGTGCATCGTCATAGCCGGAGCGTGACTCCGACTTGGACTAAAGTATTTACTGTAAGCAGCGAGCTGAAGAATTCGGCTACAGAATATACTCTAGTCAAAGCGTGAGTTTCTACAGAGGTTCGGCTTTCGTCAAGTTATAGGTTCGGAAAAGTGGAAAATTCCCAAACGGCTGTTTTTTAAACATCGCACATACCGTTTCCACTTTCTTCAAATATCTGGCCTTTTCTGAACCTATGGCATAAGAGCGAAAGAAGGAAAGGCAAAGCAATTGAGACAATTTCCTTAATTTTTACGGTAACTCCCACGGAAGGCAGTTTTTTTTTTCGGATAAAGCTAGAAGCATTTTTTTTATACAAGCCTGCTTCGGGGCCCATGTCGATTGCTTGCCCACCCTAAGGTTTGGCTGAAATGGCGCCTCTGACCCGGGGTTTGATTAAAAATCCTGAAGGGCTAGCGCAAAGACTTTTGTATTCAATGAGCGTTGTTAAGCCATAGACTAAACCCTGTACTAGACTTTTGGTGAAGGGCAGACTAAGGAAGTTTTTTTTTTTACAAGCGTCAAATGTACGACACAAACACTACTGTTTTACCATACCTACCTGTATGATTACCTACCTTCCGACCTATATGATTTTCTTTTCAAAATTGAAGACAAAAGACGCAAAACACGTCTTCTAAAGGTATTGAGGCGAAGCTTTAAAAAAATATTAAGGCGGATGTTTAGCTAAATCAAATATAACTATGAGCATGCAGATTGTAAAAAAGCAATATCTGAAAATTAATATCAGATATCTGACATAGCAGTATCTGAAGAACTGCTTACGTTATTAAGTTTGACCTTTCAGGGTGAGTTGTGGCGAATTTTGAACTAGCCAGAAGGGACTATGTGCGTACTATTAATACTGCTACTACGATTACTTTTGCTCATTTTGCTTTAAAAATAAATGTTGCTTTAAAACTAAATCAAAAGGCACTGTGTGTATGCTGTTCGCCAATAAGAGTTCTCAGCAATATCTCAAGAAGTACTAGAGGTATCAAGTTGAAACTTGAGTTGAAACTTTTAGTCAAGACCCACGTTAAAGAAAGATCGCTAGAAAATAGTTACTAGGCTTAAACTAGCTAAAGAAATAGACATAGACATTTTTACTTTGCCAAAAAAAAAAAAAAAAAAAAATCAACCAACATCAGAAATAACTATACAACCACATTAAGATTTTAAAAAACCCTGTTGGTGACTGTATCTTCTAACCGCCCTTTAATCAAAAATAAATAAAAACAATAATAATCATTAATAAATTCTTATTTTTTCAAAGAAAGAAAAAAAAAATTTACATTGTCACACTCTAACCATCCTCCTCCCTTCTCTCTTCCTCCCCCTTCCCTCTTACTGCCCCCAATCTCTAAATCTGGGGCAGAAACAAGCGCTGAAAACGAATATGTGGTGGCGCATTTAAAAGTCCTTGCGCCAATGGCAAAAAAGGGTGTATCAGCAGAACTAGGGAAAAAAAATAAGATTGGGTATATTTTTATTCTGGGGAGCTTTTTTGAGCGTTTTGTCTGGTAGAATATTTCTCCAGGAGTGCCATTTCTGATCCAATTCCATTAATAAGGGATTTCAAAAGTTGAGAGGGAGTATTATTTCTCCACTCTGCTATTCATATTTACCTTGCCTTAATTTGCACATGAAAACTTTAGGAATTCCCTAGTTCTTCAACTGATCGACATTAGCGTGAAAAGCTATACTTTGTGCAATACTAAGTATTTTTGAAAGTTATCTTCCCTTCCCCACCCTAACTCCTCCGATATGACCGAAATCTTTCCACCCTCGGACACCCTCTTTTTGCTACACTTATTTTTTTGCTGCAACTAGCAGAAATTTTACGGAAGCGATACCTAGCAACGCAATCTCATTGCACGAACGTCAATGTCATCACTTTGTTGATAATCAAAGATTTTAAAGCCAACGAAGGACTGACTAACTGTCACAGACAACAAGTATGTAATACAGAAGACCAACTGAAATAATTTTATGGTACTAACAAGTTAGTGCTTGCGCTTTTTTAAAATGTTTTAATAAAGATTGCCAAAGTTCAAAGAATAAATTTTAAATTTTATCTGTATCATTCGAGTATATTTTGAAAATTTTCCTGGTAAGCGCATCAAAGCTAGCTAGCTATTTTAGGCCAAGGGCTTGGTTCTGAGTGTTTCACAAACTGTTAGATTTCTATAGCACTGGTCTAATGATAACAAGGGCATACTTTGGACAGCTGAAGATGATGAAGATGATAATTATTTTCTGGCAGTTCCATTATGGTGAGAGCTCTGACTGCTGGTCTGACCACCTTCTAGGTTCTAAATTAATGCTACCCTTCATTGTAGCTGCAGGTCATCACAAGTATGCAAAGTGTCTGATACAATACATCTTGGAGATGAGGAACCTGCCAGATGAAGTGCAAGACTTATTTGAAAGAGGCCTATTCAATGTAAAAAGGTGACCAGGCTCGTTTAACCTTGTGCCGGATCATACTGTTGAATCCACCATAAATCTTGATTAAAAAAAAAATTATCGTCTGGTTGGTGTTACAAGAAGCCGACTAGTAGTTGCAAAGTGGATTAATACCCTACCTTTTGTTGCCTCAGTTTCGTCTGCTTTGTATGATCTTATTAATATGAATGAAACATCAGAGTTTGATTCTCCGCATCAGGAAGATAGCTCGAAATTTATCGAAAGGCAGATGATGCTAAAAATGGCTCTGTCCGTATTGCACTGTCACACAGGCCCCTTTACTACAACTGAAGACATCCTTACGAATATGATAACCAATGAGCAGGCCAGTCCATCGGTTGCCAGCTCCTTACTTGCAGATGAAGAACGAGGACTTAAAGCTGTAGCCATGTATGTCAAAGGGGATGGAAAAGCCTTTTGAAAAGTTGAAGTAATCCCAATGAATGTTTCTTCAAGAAAATCGGAATAAAAAACAAATAACGTTGGACAAAGCGCAGTTTTTCTTAGACCATATGACAGTGAAGAGAATCCTGTGTGGGATAGATTCCTGCATCCTGCACTAACAGAGGACTGAAACAGCTTAAAAATATTCTTAGATTTGAACTTATTTCATATGCTCCTTCCATTTTTAAGCTCAGGGATTCTACGTTGGCACTTCGAAGTTGTGCTAAGTCTACCATGCTAGACTTTCTGAGAGAGGGCAGTGACTTACGCGAATGGCCTGAAAACCCGAATTTCCAAGAGGAGCGATGCTTGTATGGGCGTGAAGCCTTTGTTATAGACTTCATGCCACTGGTTCACCAAAATCCACCAGCTGAACATGAAACCGTAGAAATCTATGCCATGCAGTTGCTTAAAGCCGTGTTGAAAGGGATACCTGAAACATTAAGTGAAATTCATATCGTGGGTGACAGGTATGACGGACTGTTTGGTCACACTGATCCAAATGGTGGCAGTATATCTCTGAAGGACTGCGATGGGTGTCACCAATTACGTGGCCACTGCTTGACAGTCAACTCCTTCTCGATGAGCTCAAAAATTGGAAACTGGACAAAGATTGATGCAAATGCTAAGAGCAAAGTAAATTTGATGAAAGCAATTTATGAAACATGGGAAGCAAATGTATTTGACTATGTAAACAGTTTAAGTACTGTCGACACCTTAGGTGTATGGCTGTCTGGGGGATTTGAAGACAAGATGAGAGCTGTATGTTTAAGTCATGATGTTGATTCGCTCAGTTTCGAGGAATTTCTATGTAGCACACATGAGGAAGCGGACACCAGAATGTCTCTACGCGTTGCCTTTTGCTTCAGAAATGGTTTTGAAACGATTACTTTTGCTCATTTTACTTTAAAAATAAATGTTGCTTTAAAATAAAATCAAAAACTAAATTAAGTTGAAACTATATTGAATTAAATCAAAACGCACTAAGTCCATGCAGGTTGTTAAGAAGACGTACCCCTCCTCCCCACCTCACTCTATTACTACTATAACTACTACTAACAACTCCCCGAAGCACCAAGTCGACTGGGGCTAACTCAGCTACACACGCTCCTCCTCCATCCCAAGCTATTCCTCCCTCTTTACACCCTCCCAGGAAGTTCCTATTTCCTTTAAATCTTTCTTTATGAAATCCTCCTACCCCAACTGAGGACGACCTGCTTTCCGTTTAGCCCTAGGTGGTTGGCCAAAAAGGAAATTCTTTGGAAATCTGTCATCCTTCATCCGCAGAATGTGTCCTAGCCATCCCAACCTTTCTCTCATTATAGCCCTAGAAAGCGGGATCAAACCACATTTTTGTAGAGCCTAATGTTTGAAATACGGTCAGTCAGCCGGGTACCCAGAACAATCCGTAGGCAATTTCTGTGGAAAATGTCTAGCAAATCTTCATCCGCTTCTCGGAGCGCCCATGCTTCAGAGCCATATTTGACCATTATCATCACTGTACCTTTCAATATTCTAATCTTGTTTGCATACTTATCTTGTTATTCGTCCAATTTTTTTTTAACTGTGAAAAAAACACCCTGAGTCTTGGCTATTCTACTTTTAACATCTTCACTGCTCCAACCGTCTTTACTTAAAATAATACTAAGGTAAGTGAAGCTGCCCACCTGATCAATCTGTTCGTTACCCAACGTCACATTTTCATCTTCACTTATTCCTAGGCTTTGTGACTTAGTCTGCTTAACGTTAATTTTCAAACCTATTCATTCATTTTGCTCAAACTATCATCTAGGATGCTTAAATCATCAGCATAATCTAAGTCCTAGATTATGCAGTCGTAAGAGTTTTTCCTTCCCATTTGGATCTGCGGTCTTCCATTGCCTTTCCTGTGCTCCTTAAGACAAGTCCATCAAAATGATCCATATAAAGGGGGATAGAACGCAACCCTGCTTAATTCCTGATTTCATACGAAACCAGCTGCTAATCTCATTTCTTACCTTAATCGCAGCAGTGTTATTGTCGTACATATGTTATTTTCGTACATATGAGCACTAATGACCTTAATGTATTTGCCTGGTATACCATAGGATAAGACCTTCGCTAAAGCTCTTTTATCAACATAATCGAACTCTTGTTCATAATCTATAAGACTGAGGACCGAAGGTGTTTGGTGCCTCGGGCACTTCTCAATTATTAACCTAAGAGTGAAAATTTGGTCGACAAATCCTCTACCTTTCCTAAAACCGCACTGTTCTTCTCTTAAAACTTTGTCTACAGCATCTCTCGGTCTAAAAAGATTCATATTACTAAGTAATTTACTATCTACAGAGACCAGACTAATGCCTCGATAATTACCGCACTCCCTTTTATCACCTTTCTTATAAAGTGGCTTATATAAGGTTTTTCTAAAATCGTTAGGTACTTACCCTTTTTCAAAAATCATTCTCGTAATCTTCAGTAACTTATTTTTCACCTCAGAGCCGCTATATTTAAGAAACTCATTTACCACACTATCAGCACCTGGAGCCTTATTATTTTTTAATCATTTTAGTAGTGTCACTAATTATTGCTCACAAAACAAATCTTCCTTCATATCCAAGGTATCACAAACTTTTTCATTTTCCTCTATATTTTCTCCTGCAACTCTATCTCGGTTTAGCACATCCTCAAAATGTTCTGCCTATCTCTCTTTAACTCTTTCCTTATCACTAATTGTGGCCACGTTCCTATCTTTAACTGGGACAGCTTTGGATTGACTACTTCCTCTCAATTTATTAATATGCTAGTACAATATTTTACTATTATGCCGTCTAGCCGCACCTTCATAAAGAGAAAGATGTTGAGGAGGGTGCAAACCCCCTCATATTTGTAATAAAATAGTTTGTTTTAAGCTTTAATGTTGGTCCCTACTTTCAGTTAAAAAAAACTCACTTTTGATTTAATTTCTGATCGTTTTTTAAATCGTGCCAGAAAATCAAGCTCCACCTCCACGCATATATCCCTCCTCTCCACGGATATATCCTTTAGATAATTCAATCTTGGTGAAAATTTACTCTGGACAATAATCCGTAACATCTCCACTCATAAAATGGAGTCGGCGAAGAGAAAGCAAGATATACGAAGAATTTTGAATAGAAATTTTGGCAATGTCTCATAGCTCAAAATTTCCCCTGTAAAATTCAACCTCTAGAAACTTCCCTGCCCGTGGAAAATCCCACCAGCAGAAAATTCTCCTCTCCCACCCGAAAAATGTATACATACTTCCCAATAACAAATACTATACATAAACAATAAACGAATTTTATAACTTAAAGACCCTTCCCCGGCAGCTTTGGGAGGGGGGGGGGTCATGTTGTCTTCAAAGACATAGTTATTCGGCTTTTCAACTATACTGAAAAAAATGGCTATCTCAAAATCTTGATCGGACGACTTTGATTAAAAATGAGCGTGGGAGGGGGTTGCCCTCCAATCTTTTTGGTCACTTAAATAGGACACCAGAACTTTTAATGTCCGTTCGAATAAGCCCTCTACCAATATTTTAGGACCACTGGGTTGATATATCACCCCTGAAAAAAAAACACAAAAAAAAACGAACAAATGAACACGCATCCGTGATCTTTCTTCTGGCAAAAAATACAAAATTCCACGTTTTCGCAGATAGGAGCTTGAAACATCTACAGTAGGTTTTTCTGATACGCTGTCTGATGGCGTGATTTTCATTAAGATTGTAAGACTTTTAGGGGGTGTTTCTCTTTTGTTCGAAAATTAGACAAATTTTCTCAGGCTCGTAACCTTTTATTGGTAAGACTAAACTTAATGACTATATTTGGAATCAGCAAATTAAGATGATTCATTTGATGTATCTATTGATATAAAAATACCGTTTTTTAGAGTTTCGGTTACTATTGAGCCGGGTCACACTTTACTTACAGTTCATTACCACGAAATATTTGAAACTGGGTTGCTGTTATTGTGATTTCTCTATTAGTTTAAATTTTACGTGGTATAACAGAAACGATGATAATTTGTTTATGAATTTCATTTTGTAAATTAAGCATTTTAATGTTTACTTTTATATTCCAGATTAGCTTAGAGAAATGTATTCAGTTTTTTTCTTCAGTCTAATATTCTGTTTTCTATTTTTCATTCATTTTGTTTATCCTGGTAGTATATACTTGATTATTTTACCGGAATATTCCTTTTATAAGTATAATTATTCAATGAATTCATTCATATCAAGATTGATAATCCGCGACTTCTTTTTTAGCGAGCATTCTTCAGTTTTCTAAGACCACTAAGTCGTTGAAATCCCATGTCCTATAGGACGGGGGTTCCGAGCCCTGGTGTAGCTTGTTATTTAGTTTGGAACAAGGGTCAGTGACTTGACTGTAAACTTAGCCAGGGTTGACCCAGCTTTAAATGGGTAGGTGGAGAAATGTGGGAAAGGCGAACAGGAAGGGTATGTGAAAGCACTGGATTGCTGGCTCCAAATCCCCAATTGCTCTTCCTGGCTGAAGGGCTGTGAAACGAAAGTCAGAACCGCCGGTAGAGACTGTAAAGTCAAATTTCATTTTTTTTCAACTATTTTTTACCTTTTTTTACTAAGTGGCTCTAGGTATTGGGACAGAAAAAAACTTGTGTCGTGGGGTTTTCAAACATACTGGATTTGATCAACCACACTTTTATAAAGAGTGCAGCCCTTCTTAGGTATTTTTTTCCTTTTCTGAAACTTGTATATTTTCTTATGCTGCATATTTTTACACGTAAACAAAACTTTAATAAGTGGTGAATATCCGGAATCAGCATAAAAAGCTTGTTATTTCGCTGTTATTTTGTTTTACTCTGCCTCTGTTCTTACATTACCTGAAAACCTTGCAATACAAATTTAAAGAACCATCTGGAGATTTGTTTGGGCGGGGAAACTTGAAAAGCTGAAGAAGAAAATGTTCTCCATTTGGAATTAGGTGAAATTGGGGTGGCAGTCTTTAGAAAAATATGTAAGTCGTGCTTCCTCAGAAATATTTGTGAATTTGTGGTTAAAGAGGAGCCATCAACTATAATTTTGAGGAAGTGGTTTCTTCCTCTAGTTAATGAGGATGTAGAAGAAAAGGCTAGAAAATTCCGACCCCTCTACGGTGGATTACCTGTCCTCTGAGGCAAGCAAAGGAATTGGGAACATTAAGAAGTGAATTAGAAATGGATGAACTAAGAAAGGTATTACGAGCCGTCTGGAAGTGAATAAGGTTCTTCCCATGAGAAAGAACCGGATTATAGAGCAAGAGGAACGGAATCGTTCAGTGATTTTCACTTATCATTTAAATATTCAAATGAGTTGCCATTTAGCTATGAACAGAAGGAATTTGTGCACTGAATAGTTCAAGGAATCTTGCCCTTCAGGGAGAGACTTAGTCGCAAATTGAGAACCCAAGCGCCAACCTGTTAAATGTGTGAAGATGAAGTGTGTGACAAACTGACGCACGAATTGCTTCAATGTCCCTCAAACAGTGGGTTACCCATAAGATTATTGGAAATATTAGAAAATGAGGGAGTAAAAACGACGTCTATAGGAGAAAAGAAGAAAGTTCTAAAGCTATCTTTCTGCGCTGAAAATAAACCGAAAAATAGTGCGTCTCTTATCTATCTATTCTGCATATTAGTGATAAATGTGTACATGCATGTGTAAAAATTTGGAAACGGCTAAAGCCAGTTAAGATTCGTTTGACAAAACCTTGGTTTGGAAGTTCTGTGGAATTCTTGGAAAGGAGTCGGATATAAAGAGAGCAAGAGAAAGCAAATATGGAATGGATAACAAAATCGAGCCTTAAAATCGTCAAAAAAATCAATTTTTTTCTTTTTTAGTTTGAAATTTGAGTAGCCAAAAGAGTATAATAACGAATTCAGTAATGTATTTGTGTTGTTTTTTTAAGTTTTTTTTGTGCCTTTACAAAGTTGTTTGCAAAGTCACAGCGAAGGATGGAAGGATAGAGGATGTTCTATAGTTGATTAATTGTTCTAAAGTTGTTTGCAAAGTCACAGCGAAGGATGGAAGGATAGAGGATGTTCTATAGTTGATTACCCTCCCCCCTCCGGTTATTGCCCCCCGGAAAATATATCCCCGCGGAAAATACCCCCCGTGGAAAATATTCTAAAAAATCCCCCAGTGGAAAATACTCCCCGGAAAATGATCCCGCGCAAAATACCCCTCCCCCGCGGTAAATAGCCCCCGAAAAATACCCCCCACGTAAGATACCCCTCTTGGAAACCCCCCCCCCGGAAAATACCCACCCACTACAAAAAAATACCCCTGTGGAAAATACCCCCCCCAGCTAAAAATAACTCCCTCAGAAAATACCCCCTATGGAAAATACCCCCTGCGAAAAATAGCCCCCAGAAAATACCCCCTGAAAAATACCCCTCCCCCGGGGAAAATACCCCCCGTGGAAAATAAGGCTTTCGAAATTAGGCTCTTGACAAACGAGAGTTCGATTTGAAAAGAAAAACTTAGCTAAACGCTTCCGAGGGTTCACTCACTTTTAAATATCGTTCATCGCATGGTGGAAGTGTGCCACGCATGGAGTGGAGCGTGCAATGCATGGCGTGGAGAAGCTTTGCGCGTTAGAAGTTGGCCACACTGGGCGAAACAAGCGGTGCTCTGAGAAACACACCAGGTGATGGATATTGGGCAACCCCTAGGGTACTTCTTAGCGGGCTTTAGAACAATTACTCGAAAGAGTTAGCGGTAAACTTTCTTAGTAGACTTATCTTTTGTGTGAACAGTACTAATCATGCCATTGGTAACACTTAAGAGGACAGCTCACCTGAACTCATCTAAGACCAGAAAAAAGGGAGGAAGCTGACTATTAACGTAATGAAATTGCTTGTTCCTATTCACATGAGAGTTGAGAAAGCTTTCCTGGTACCGTCGGAAAAACAAAGGTTATGAAGGATACAAAGCCAATGGTGTCTTCTCGCAGTTTTAACAAGCTGGAGAGAATAGGAAAATAAGTTTTCGAACCAAGGCAAGAATATTGGAAGTTTAAGTGATGATTGTCGTCAAGTATGATTCTGGAACTAGGGCGATTTGAAAGACGGGTGAAGATTTATTAGATGTTTTCCAGAGGAATTGTCTACGGATTGTTTCGGGTACCATGTTATCAGTCAAATATCAAGCTGTACGAAAAATGTGAGATGGTTAGGACAAGCTCTGCGGATGTAGGATGACAGATTGCTAAAGATCGTGCTTTCTGGCCAACAGTCAGTGCAATACGAAAAGATTGTCCCGGAATTGGATGGGAGGAGGCCGTAAGGAAGGATTTAAGGGGAATTAGAACTTCTTGGGTGGTGTAAAGGAGGAGGCTTTAAATAGATTGGGAAGGAAGAGGAGCTTCTGTAGCTGAGTCGGGCTCAGGCGGGATGGTGGTGCAGTGAGTTGTGTTAGTAATAGTAATAGTATTAGTAGTAATGTATCTATATATTTCAATTACACATACAATTACACATAAAAGATTCTAATTACACATGAAAAAAATACATTGAATTGCGCAAGGAAAACCCACGCGTGTGTCATTACACTTACACGTGAACATTCTAAAGAGCTGGCAAAGATTGCACTATTGTTGTCAATTGCGCATGGAGTTATACTTCAGCTTCACAATGTTTGATTGGTGATTAGGATTTGAATAAAAGGAGTTATTAAAAAATTGGATGCTACAATCAGAATTGTTTGATTGACATTTGCAAAAAGGGGTAAGGGATTTGTGAATTGGATTGTATGAAGGTGGAAAAAAAGAAAAAAAAGGATTAAACTAATTATCAGTTAAGGTAACCCCTCGGGGTTGTCAACTCCGGCAATTTGTTATAAATTTGAGACAATATAAATCTATGAAAATGGTTAATGATGATAGAATGACATTGTGAGTTGACCTAGCTTTACCTCTCCGATGTATTCTGTATAATACACAAGTTGTGTTTGAACAGTGTTGTCAGTTGAAAATAGGGTCCAACGTTATAATATACTAAAAAGTTGATACTAAGAGAGATGTAAATGGCAAGAAAATAATTTTAATAATGAAATTCAGAACAAACCATAGAAATCCTCGCAAATCAAGTAGTAAGGTGTATGTGAGTGCGAACCATCAAGGATCATAAGCATCAATGACCCTAACCAGCAGAGACATCAACCCCCCAAAGGTACCCTATCCCCAAACTCGAAGGGTGCCACACTCCCCCCCCTCCAACTTTTTGGCCCCCTCCCCCCCCCAATTTTTTTATTTTTTTTTTTCTTTTTTTTCTTTTTTTGGCAATTGACATTTTTTCTGATAACAAGTATCATTCATTACGATCGTAGCTTTCAAATGTGAAAATTAAGTCCCTTTTTGGATTGAAAAATAAACTATTTCTGTAGAATCTGAGTTAATAAGAATTTTCGATCGTAAACTCTATTTTTTTGTAAAAAAATTATGGAAAATACAATTCTCTGGTTCAAATGTGAAACTTAAGTCCATTTTTGGATCGAAAAATAAAAACTCTATTCGTAAAATCTGAGGTAATAAGGGTTTTTGACAGTAAACATATTTTTTGTAAGAAAATTATGGAAAATACAATTATCTGGTTCAAATGTGAAACTTAAGTCCATTTTTGGATCGAAAAAATAAACTATTTCTGTAAAATCTGAGCTAATAAGGGTTTTTGACCGTAAACTCTAGTTTTTTTTAAAGAAAATTATGGAAAATACAATTCTCTGATTCAAATGTGAAGCTTAAGTCCATTTTTGGATCGAAAAATAAAACTATTTCCGTAAAATCTGAGCTAATGAGGGTTTTTGACCGTAAACTCTAGTTTTTTGTAAGAAAATTATGGAAAATACAATTCTCTGCTTCAAATGTGAAACTTAAGTCCAGTTATGGATCGAAAAATAAACTATCTCTGTAAAATCTGAGCTAATGAGGGTTTTTGACCGTAAACTCTAGTTTTTTGTAAGAAAATTATGGAAAATACAATTCTCTCCTTCAAATGTGAAACTTAAGTCCATTTATGAATCGATCAATAAAACTATTTCCGCAAAATCTGAGCCAATTAGGGTTTTTGACCGTAAACTATAGTTTTTTGTAAGAAAATTATGGAAAATACAATTCTCTGGTTCAAATGTGAAACTTAAGTCCATTTATGGATCGAAAAAAAAACATTTCTTTAAAATCTGAGCTAATAAGGTTTTTTGACCGTAAACTCTAGTTTTTTGTAAGAAAATTATGGAAAATACAATTCTCTGGTTCAAATGTGAAACTTAAGTCCATTTATGGATCGAAAAATAAAACTATTTCAATAAAACCTGAGCTAATAAGGGTCTTTGACCGAAAACTCTAGTTTTTTGCAAGAAAATAATGGAAAATACAATTCACTGGTTCATAGGTGAAACTTAAGTCCATTTATGGATCGAAAAATAAAACTATTTCTGTAAAATCTGAGCTAATTAGGGTTTTTGACCTTAAACTCTAGTTTTTTGTAAGAAAATTATGGAAGATACAATTCTCTGGTTCAAATGTGAAACGTAAGACTATTTTTGGATCGAAAAAATAAACTATTTCCGTAAAATCTGAGCTAATAAGGGTTTTTGACCGTAAACTCTAGTTTTTTGTAAGAAAATTATGGAAAATACAATTCTCTGGTTCAAATGTGAAACTTAAGTCCTTTTTTGGATCGAAAAATAAAACGATTTCTGTAAAATCTGGGTTAATAAGGGTTTTTGACTGTAAACTCTATTTTTATATAAGTAAAGTATGTAAAATACAATTCTCTGCTTCAAATGTGAAACTTAAGTCTATTTTTGGATCGAAAAATAAAACTATTTACGTAAAATCTGAGGTAATAAGGGTTTTCAACCGAAAACTCTAGTTTGTTGTAGGAAAATTATGGAAAATACAATTCTCTAGTTCAGGTGTGAAACTTAAGTCTATTTTTGGATTAAAAAATAAAACTATATCCCTTAAAATCTGAACTAATAATTCAATATTTTTTTCATAAAACAAACAATTTTTTTAAAACTTCGAAATTTTTCAACTTTATTTATTTTTTTTCTTTTTGTATGTATCTTAAAATGTCAAAATATGCTTACGGTTCTAACAATTGTGCTCTATGATTGGTCAGAGACACGATTTGGCTTTCCCACTGGTATTCTATGACCAGTTATCAACACTACCTGGTCTATTTCATTTATTAAATCAGTATTTTTTACGCAGTGGAAAGATAAACACATAAGTCATATCTTTAAAAAAAAAAGTGAAGATGGAACATTTTAATAGAGTGTGTTCACATAACAAGGTTTTTTTAGCATTGAATGCCGACAAGGAGAAGTATTTAAACTATGAAACAAGTACAAGTGGTAGCACTATTTGAAATTAATGCATGCATTGTCATGACAGTAAGGAATTAAACTTCTTTGGAATACCGAAAAAATTCAACTCTTATGATGGTGATTATGCGAGATTGAGATCTCCAGAGATGATTGCACTCAAAGAGAATGCTAAGATAAAAATAATTATTGAGGATAGAGGACAACTCCTTGCTACTGTTGCAGGTAACACATTACCTACGGTTACATCCAATCATCAGCATTCGGGTATTAGCATTCAGCGGAAGGCTAATAAAAGAAAGGCCTACTCTGCTACTAATATCGTAAACTATATCTTGTTTACGTGCCGAAACTTTTACCTGTGTAAAAATATTCTGTTAATAGACAGTGAAATTGTCAGAAAAATAAAAATGGCATTGTCAGAAAATATCACTACGGAATATAAAGATGAAACAATGAAAGACAAAGCACCAGCAAACGTTACTGGCATTGATAAAACAGTCAATGAATTAAATAATACCAAAGACGAAAAGCATATTGAGCCCGCTCATGAGACACCAGTAAAAATTGTGTATGATTCAAAATGGAATAATGATTATTCTACTGATTACGAACTAAGAAAAGACAATAGCTACAATATCAAGAGAGAACAAGATGAACTATTTTATGGAACAGATTCAAAATGTCCAAAGTTAATCATTGATATTAATAATGTATCATAATATATTTTTGTATTAATATTCTACATAACATTATTTCATTAAAAATATTATATTGTTATGTGTTCATTATTTTTTAGAGTAAGCTAGCATATCAAGTGTTTAGAATGTCTATTAAAACATCGGAGATGTAAGAAAAGGAATTTGCGTACATCTATTGTCAGACACACTATTTCCGTAAAATCTGAGCTATTAAGGGTTTTTGACCGTAAACTCTAGTTTTTTGTAAGAAAATTATTGGAAAATACAATTTTGTGGTTCAAATGTGAAACTTAAGTCTATTTTTGGATCGAAAAATAAAACTATTTCTGTAAGATCTGAGCTAATAAGGGTTTTTGACCGTAAACTCTAGTTTCTTGTAAGAAAATTATGGAAAATACAATTCTCTAGTTCAAATGTGAAACTTAAGACTAGTTTTGGATACTCATAATGATGATGAGGACTGATGGTTCTAATTCAATATTATTTTTTTCATAAAACCTGGTCAGGAAGTGAGAACTGTCCAGGAGGAAGTCAGTGAAATTTGCAGCTTTTTCGAGGTTGAAGCACTCTATGTAAAGGGTAATGTACCTACAGATAAAGTTTTAATTCAAAAGTGTGACCCTAGGATTCCACTTTTCAATCTAGAAGAATTTAAGTATCCTAAATTTGAAGGGGTTTATCACCGTCCTGAAGACGAGGTCAGGTTCTTCGCGCACTGGATACTTAAGGACATATCTGATCGTGATAAATGCATAAGACATGGTAAAAAACCAGTCTATATCATGGGACCATCGTTTCTGGATGTTTAAGAGTGAACGTGTGTATGACTACGTATCATAATATAATTTTGTATTAATGGTGCTTTGTTTTTCATCGTTTCATCTTTATATTCCGTAGTGATATTTTCTGACAATGCCATTTTTATTTTTCTGACAATTTCACTGTCTATTAACACATTATTTTTACACAGGTAACAGTTTCGGCACGTAAACAAGATATGGTTTACGATATTAGTAGCAGAGTATGCCTTTCTTTTATTAGCCTTCCGCTGAATGCTAATACCCGAATGCTGATGATTGGATGTAACCGTAGGTAATGTGTTACCTGCAACAGTAGCAAGGAGTTGTCCTCTATCATCAACAATTATTTTTATGTTAGCATTCTCTTTGAGTGCAATCTTCTCTGGAGATCTCAATCTCGTATAAGCACCATCATAAGAGTTGAATTTTTTCGGTATTCCAAAGAAATTTAATTCCTTACTGTCATGACAATGCATGCATACATTTCCAATAGTGCTACCACTTGTACTTGTTTCATAGTTTAAATACTTCTCCTTGTCGGAATTCAAAGCTACAATAACCTTGTTATGTGAACACATTCTATTAAAATGTTCCATCTTCACTTTTTTTTTTAAAGATATGACTTATTCGTTTATCGTTCCACTGCGTAAAAAATACTGACTTAATACATGCAATAGACTAGGTAGTGTCGATAACCGGTCATAGAATACCAGTGGGAAAGCCACATCGTGTCTCTGACCAATCATAGATTTTACGGATATAGTTTTATTTTTTAATCCAAAAATAGACTTAAGTTTCAAACCTGAACCAGCGAATTGTATTTTCCATAATTTTCCTACAAAAAACTAGAGTTTACGGTCAAAAACCCTTATTAGCTCAGATTTTACGGATATAATTTTATTTTTCTATCCAAAAATGGACTTAAGTTTCACATTTGAGCCAGAGAATTGTATTTTCCATAATTTTCTTACAAAAAACTAGAGTTTACAGTCAGAAACCCTTATTAACTCAGATTTTACAGAAATGGTTTTATTTTTCGATCCAAAAAAGGACTTAAGTTTCAGATTTGAACCAGAGAATTGTATTTTCCACAAATTTCTTACAAAAAAACTAGAGTTTACGGTCAAAAACCCTTATTAGCTCAGATTTTACGGAAATGGTTTATTTTTTCGATCCAAAAATGGACTTAAGTTTCACATTTGAACCAGAGAATTGTATTTTTCAATCCAAAAATGGAATTAAGTTTCACATTTGAACCAGAGAATTGTATTTTCCATAATTTTCTTACAAAAAACTAGAGTTTACGGTCAAAAACCCTTATTAGCTCAGATTTTACGGAAATAGTTTTATTTTTCGATTCATAAATGGACTCAAGTTTCACATTTGAACCAGAGAATTGTATTTTCCATAATTTTCCATAATTTTCTTACAAAAAACTATAGTTTACGGTCAAAAACCCTAATTAGCTCAGATTTTACGGAAATAGTTTTATTTTTTGATCTTTAACTGAACTTAAGTTTTACATTTGAAAGAGAGAATTGTATTTTCTATAATTTTTTTACAAAAAACTATAGTTTACGGTCAAAAACCCTCATTATCTCAGATTATACAGAACTGGTTTTATTTTTCTATCCCTAATTGTACTTAATTTTCACATTTGAACCAGCGAATTGTATTTTCCATAATTTTCTTACAAGAAATTAGAGTTTACGGTCAAAAACCCTTATTAGCTCAGATTTTACAGAAATAGTTTTATTTTTCGATCCAAAAATGGACTTAAGACAGAGACTGGACAGAGAATTGTATTTTCCATAATTTTCTTACAAAAAACTAAGGTTTACGGTCAAAAACCCTTATTAGCTCAGATTTTACAGAAATAGTTAATTTTTTCGATCCAAAAATGGACTTAAGTTTCACATTTGAACCAGAGAATTGTATTTTCCATAATTTTCTTACAAAAAACTATAGTTTAACGGTCAAAAACCCTAATTAGCTCAGATTTTACGGAAATAGTTTTATTTTTCGATCCAAAAATGGACTTAAGTTTCACATTTGAACCAGAGAATTGTATTTTCATAATTTTCTTACAAAAAACTAGAGTTTACGGTCAAAAACCCTTATTAGCTCAGATTTTACGGAAATAGTTTTATTTTTCGATTCATAAATGGACTCAAGTTTCACATTTGAACCAGAGAATTGTATTTTCCATAATTTTCCATAATTTTCTTACAAAAAACTATAGTTTACATTCAAAAACCCTAATTATCTCAGATTTTACGGAAATAGTTTTGTTTTTTATCCATAAATGGACTTAAGTTTCACATTTGAAGGAGAGAATTGTATTTTCCATAATTTTCTTAAAAAAAACTAGAGTTTACGGTCAAAAACCCTCATTAGCTCAGATTTTACGGAAATAGTTTTATTTTTTGATCCATAAATGGACTTAAGTTTCACATTTGAAGCAGAGAATTGTATTTTCCATAATTTTCTTACAACAAATTAGAGTTTACGGTCAAAAACCCTTATTAGCTCAGATTTTACAGAAATGGTTTTATTTTTCGATCCAAAAATGGACTTAAGACAGAGACTGGACAGAGAATTGTATTTTCCATAATTTTATTACAAAAAACTAGAGTTTACGGTCAAAAACCCTTATTAGCTCAGATTTTACAGAAATAGTTGTTTTTTTTTCAATCCAAAAATGGACTTAAGTTTCAGATTTGAACCAGGGAATTGTATTTTCCATAATTTTCTTACAAAAAACTAGAGTTTATGGTCAAAAAACCTAATTATCTCAGATTTTACGGAAATAGTTTTATTTTTCGATCCAAAAATGGACTTAAGTTTCAAATTTGAACCAGAAAATTGTATTTTCCATAATTTTCTTACAAAAAACTAGAGTTTACGATCAAAAACTCTTATTAACTCAGATTTTACAGAAATAGTTTATTTTTCGATCCAAAAATGGACTTAAGTTTCACATTTGAAAGCTACGATCGTAATGAATGATACTTGTTATGAGAAAAAATGTCAATTGCCAAAAAAATAAAAAAAATAAAAAAATAAAAAATAAAAAAATGGGGGGGGGGGAGGGGGCCAAAAAGTTGGGGGGGGGCATTTACATCTCTCTTAGTATCAACTTTTTAGTATACTATAACTTTGGACCCTATTTTAAACTGACAACACTGTTCAAACACAACTTGTGTATTATACAGAATACATCGGAGAGGTAAAGCTAGGTCAACTCACAATGTCATTCTATCATCATTAACCATTTTCATAGATTGATATTGTCTCAAATTTATAACAAATTACCTGAGTTAACAACCCCGAGGGGTTACCTTAACTGATAATTAATTTAATCTTTTTTTTTCTTTTTTTCCACCTTCATACAATCCAATTCACAAATCCCTTACCCCTTTTTGCAAATGTCAATCAAACAATTCTGATTGTAGCATACAATTTTTTAATAACTCCTTTTATTCAAATCCTAATCACCAATCAAACATTGTGAAGCTGAAGTGTAATTCCATGCGCAATTGACAACAATAATGCAATCTTTGCCAGCTTTTTAGAATGTTCACGTGTAAGTGTAATGACACACGCGTGGGTTTTCCTTGCGCAATTCCATGTATTTTTTTCATGTGTAATTAGAATCTTTTATGAGTAATTGTATGTGTAATTGAAATATATAGATACATTACTTCTAGTATTATATGGTATTTTTCAATGTTACCTTCTAGTGATCAATGTGTATACCTAAGAATGTGGGAGGTACAAGCAAAACTAATGATCTCCGCATCTTTAGAAGACAAAGTGGCACTCAAGTTGAGCGCCAAGTGGAGCTCAACTTGAGATTTCGTGTATTATTTTCTTTTAAGTCGTAGGTTAATTTTTTCAAACCAAAGCAACTATCCGTTTACCGCAAAGATTAGTTAAGGAAACCACATGATTGCTTCACATTGGATCAAAGTTATTTTTCTCTTTTTGCTCGCATAAAATAATTATCTTAACTTTCAAATAAAGTGGTCAGATAATTTTTCATTTCCAGTTGTTTTTCCTTTTCGTAGGGAAGGGAAATATGTCTTAAGAGACCACAATAACAAGCCCAAAGTTTTTCTGGTTTTATTTCGTTTGTTAGGGAAAAAACGTTTTTCAGGGAAATATTTAGAGAAACATGGAAATCTATGAAGCTTTTACCTTCCACTCTACTACTCCTTGGGAAAAGAAGTGCCTCCTTTTTAAGAAGAGAAAGATCCTCTCGGTCTGATGTGGGTACATTTAAGTTTATGGAAGAATGGATTTTAACTGAGATATGCTCATAGCATTATCGGGTCTTTCTTTGAATAATGTCTCGAGCAATCATAGGTAGCGCATAGCATTGCCTAAGAAGAGGGCACATTGTATTTTTTTCTTTTTTTTAGATCCGGTCACTTCGTATAGAAGGAGTTGTCGCAGAAATTTCAAATGGTACTCATTCTATTAGATATTGAAAGGGCTAGTGCCCTTTTTGATAGTCGAAAGTGATTGAAGGACAGCCCCCCCCCCGGCCATCATTTCCCCAAACACACCTAATCAAAATTTTGAGATAGCCATTTTAATCAGCGTAGTATGAAGGTCCGGAAGTTATGTCTTTGAGAATAACAAAAATTATATCTATGCTCGTTTACAGCCTGGATTAAATCACACTTTTTTGATTTAGTAAAATTTTAAGAGCAGAAGTAGTAATAGAGGTAGCCCCGAAAATTTGCACTTACTACCCTAAGTCATTCTTGATATATTGCTGAGATATCTTATTGGCAGCCAGCATACAAACAGTTTGTTTTGATTTAATTTTAAACAACATTTAGTTTTTAAACGTAAGACATAACTATGGGGGTTGACCTGCCAAATAAATCTAGAGACATAGTTTCTTTTTCAGCTATGCTGAACAAAATGGCTGTCTTAAAATTTTGATTGGAAGTGTCTGGAAAATTATGAGCTAAAGAGGAGGGCTTATTGCCCTCCAATCCCTTTTGAATTTTAAGAGGGCACTAGAACTTTCAATGTTCTGTCAATTTAGCTGCTTTAAAATATCAATGATACTACTAGCTATGATATAGTATCGCTGCCTATGTCCTTATATGCCCTATAGTGCTTATATTCCCTTTTAATACCTCCATGCATATAGGTTTTTCATTTAATTTAAACTCCTCCTAAATGTTCCCTAAAAGTTTCCAGTTGATGTCTTTAATGTCGTTAGTTACAGTAACCGTAGAAGCAGCATTTCAAGAAGTTCGTAGTAACGAACTGTAAGTGAGGAGCGACCCGGCCCAATACTAATCGAAGCTCTAAAAAATGATACCAATAGCTACATCAAAAGAATCAGATTTTAATGCTGATTCCAAATATGTAAGCTTCATCAAATTTAGTCCTACCCATCAAAAGTTACACGACTGAGGAAATTTGCCTGATTTTCGAAAAAAAAGGGAAAATACCCCGTAAAAATTATAGAACTTTAATAAAAACCGCACCATCAGATTTGGCAGATCAGAGAAACCTACTGTAGAGGTTTCAAGCTCCTATCTGCAAAAATGTGGAATTTTGGCATTTTTTTACCAGAAGAAAGATCACGGATGTGTGTTGATTTGTTGTTTTTTTTTCCCAGGGGTGATCGTATCGACCCAGTGGTGCTAGAACACCGCGGGAGGGCTCATTCGACAGTTCTAGTGCCCTTTTTAAGTGACAAAAATGGAGGGCAACTAGGCCCCCTCCCACGCTCATTTTTTCCCCAAAGTCACCCGAAAAATTTTGAGATAGTCATTTTGTTCAGCATGGTCGAAAATATAATAACTTTGTCTTTTAGGATAACTTATTCCCCCAAAATCCCCGGGGGGAGGGCTGAAAGTTATGAACTTTACCCAATGTTTACATATAGTATTGATTATTGAGAAGTATACAGATGTTTTGGGGGTTATGTGGGAGGATCTTTCATGGGGGAAGGGACATTGCTATGAAGGGGGCACCCGATTTCCCAGCATTATTTAAAAAACGATCAGAAATTAAATTAAAAAAAATAAGTTTTTCAAATTAAAGTAAGGAGCAATACCAAAACTTAAAACGAACAGAAATTATTCCGTATATGATTGGGTTCGCCCCCTAGTCAATACCTCGCTCTTTAAGCCAAAGATTTTTTTAGTACTTTCATATCAGTTATTTATTCTAATTAGCGGCCTTTGTGATTAAGGGGTCATTTTTACAGAATTGGAAGAAAATTCGAACTTTGGCGTAAAGAGTGAGGTATTGACTTGGGGGCGAACCCCCTAATATACGTATTAAAAATATATGAATAGAGAAGTTCGTTATGCATGTTAATTCGCAAGTTACGTATATTTATTACTAATAAAAACGTTCGTAAATAAAATTAAACAACTTTCGAGAAAACCATTTAACCAAATACAATTAAAATGCAAATTTTGTTTTAATTATTGATCTACTGTGAGCCAAAATCAAAACCTGCGTTAATTCAATACCATTCAAAAATTAAATAAAAAAACAAGTTTTTTAACTGAAAGTAAGGAGCGGCATTAAAACTTAAAACGAACAGAAATTATTCCGTTAAGGCGAAAATTTTGGGCAATATTGTAACTATATTGAAATAAATCGAAACACACTAAGCCCATATAGGTTGTCAAGAGAACGTATAAACAATGCTTCAGGGTCGGTTGATGGTATTAAGTTAAAAATTTCATCGTGTGTTGAAGGGGATGTTGAAAAAAAGGTGCTACTTGCATGCTACCACTAATGCTGCTACTACTGCTACTACAGCTACTGCTACGCATAATTACTGAACCTTTCAACAATGCTGAAAAATTGATGTCTTAAAACTTAGCTTGGATATTTGTTATGGGACATGATGGGCGTGAGGGGGGGGGGGGCTGGTTCTTTCAAATCACTTTGACTCTTATAATGGCACTATAACTTCCAAGTTAAAATCAAATCAGACCCATCTGAATTTAACACGACCACCCATTACATAAAAACCTTATATGTCCCCAGGTTATAACTTAACGCCCTTGCCCCAGGGCTCTGGGGTGTTGTGCCAACCCTGGAAGCATTGTTATATGTTCTTTGGACTATTTTAAACAAAATTGCCGTCGCACAGTTTCAATCAGATACATTTGGTGAAAAGGAGGTAGTTGGGTGGGGGGGGGGGCTGCTTGACCTTCATCACTAGTGACTCTTAAAAGGGAACTAGAACTTCCAATTTCAACCAAATGAGTCACCTCAAAAGCTTATAAAACCATCCCTTCCATAATTACCCTAAATACCCCAGGGGCATAACTTACAACCCTCGTCCTCAGTCTCTGGTGGCTTGTATTAACCTCAAAAGCCTTGTTATATGATATTTGGACTACTTCGAATAAAAGGACTGTCTCAAAATATCTATTGGATACATCTCAGGAAAACACGTGTTTATGTGTGTGTTTGGGGGGGGGGGGAGGGTAGCTGCGTTTTCATCAGTTTGACTCGTAAAAAGGGCACTAGAACATATGATTACCAATCCAATGAGTCCCCTCCAAATTATATACGACCACCCTTTTTATAAGAACCTTATATGTCCCAAGGGCATAGCTTACAACTATATCCCTGAGAGCTGTAGGGGGGGGGTTGTATTCCTCACAGACACAATTTCTGAAACCTTCAACTACGATGAATAGAATTGTTATTTAAAAATTTTGATTGGAGATGTTAAGGTAAATAATGAGCGTGGGGGGGGGGCTGTTTGATCTTAAATCACTTTAACTCTTAAATAAGACACTATAACTACCAATTTCAAATCAAATAAGTCCCATCTGATGTTTATACGACCGCCCATTCAATAGAAGCCTTATATGCCCTCATAAAATAACTTACAACCCTATCCCCAGGGCGCTCTGGGGTTGTGTAATCCCTAGAGACATTATTATATGTTCTTTGGACTATTTTGAAAAAAAAGGCTATCTCATAATTTCAATCATGTGCGTTTGGTGAAAAAAAGGGGTTGTAGGAGAGGGGCGGGGGGGGGGGGGCTAAATGATGTCCGTCACTTTTGACGCTTAAAAAGGAACTAGAACTTTCAATTTTCAACCAAATGAGCTTCTTTTGAAGTTAAACAGCACTCCTTTCCATAAAAGCCTTAAATACCCCCTGGGCATAACTTACAACCCTGTTCCCTAATTTCTGTTTTTTTTTCAACCCCAAAATTCTTGTCATATGATACTTTGACTATTTTGAATAGAATGGCTATCAAAAAATTTCTAGTGGATGCATCTAGGGACAATACGACATGTGGGTGTGTGTGTGGGGGGGGTGGGGGGTTGGGGGCTTCCCGGCCATCACTTTTACTCTTAAAAAGAGCCCAAGAATTTTTAATTAGCAATCCAGTGAGCACCCTCCGAAGTTTATATGACCGTGCTTTCTAGAAAAACCTTATATGCCCCCAGGGCATAACTTGTAATCCTCTCTGCTAGGGCAGGCGGGATTTGTTATCTACAAAGACATTATGTCCAGACCTTTCAAATACGTTGAACGAAATGGATATCTCAAAATTTTGATTGGAAGTGTTTGGGGTAATGATGGGCAAGGGCGGGGGGGGTTTCATTTGCCCTCTGATCACTTTTGACTAATAAAAAAGGCACTAGTCCTCTCAATTCCCAGTCAAATGAGCTCTTTTTGAAGCTTCTACGACAAAACTTTCTATAAAAACCTTATATGCCCCAATATCATAACTTACTACCATTGTCCTGAGGGCTATAGGGGGGGGGCGGCTGCCATCCTCAAAGATATAATTTCTAGATCTTTCAAATACGTGGAACAAAATGACCGTATCAAAATGCTGATCAGAAATGTTTGGGGAAATGATGGGGGTTGGGGTAGTGATTCTCTCTGTGATTACTTTCGACTATTAAATAGGGCAATATTCCTGTCAATTTCTAATTGGATAAGCCCTTTTTGAAGTTTTTGCGACAACATTTTCTATAAGAACCTTATATGCCCCAAAGGCATAATTTATAACCTTAGCCCCGAGGGCTTTGAGGGGGTGGGGGAGGGGGAGGGGTGGTTTTCATACTCAAAGACGTAATTTCTGGACCCTTCAACTAAGTTCCAAAAAAATGTCTATATCAAAATGTTGATTGGAAGTGTTTTGGGAAATGATGGGCGTAGGGCGGGGGGGCATTTGCCCTCCGATCGCTTTTGCCTATTAATATGGGCACTAGCCCTCGCAATTCCCAATTGAATGTGCCCTTTTTGAAGTCTCCACGACAAGATTTTCAATAAAACCTTTATATGCCCCCAGGGCATAAGTTACAAGCTTTGCCCTGGGGGCTGTGGGGGGTTTGTCATCCTCAGACATAATTTCCTGACCTTTCAACTACGTTGAACAAAATGGCTATCTCAAAATTTTGATTGGAAGTGTTTGAGAAAATGGTGGACGTGAGAGGAGGGTTGTTCTGAGGGGGGGGGGTTGTCATCCGTAAAGTCCTAATTTCCAGAGCTTTCAACTACCTTGAACGAAATGGCTATCTTAAAATTTTGATTGGATATGTTTGGGGAAATAGTGGGCACTCCATTTAAAATATTGAGGGGGAAATTTGAACTAAATCAAAAGACGCTATTTGCATGTACTATGTGCATATACAAAAGAGTGTATCCCAAGAATTGATTTGGGTACTAAGTTGAAACTTTCAGAGAATGCTTAAAGGGGAAGATCATGGGACCAAAAGACAATATGTGCACGCTACTACTAATAGTACTATCCTTGCTACATTTACTACTACTACTTTTACTACCACCACTGTAACTACTACTACTATTACTACTACTACTACTACTTCAACTACTACTTCTATTAAAACTACTTGTAGAGCTAAGAGCATTGGGATGAAAGTTTCGAGTAGTATAAGAACAAACAGGTTATCAAAAGGACATATCACCAATGTCATAGCAATGGCTATTTATATTAATTGGAGATTTCTAAGACATGATGAGAGGGATGTTCAACTGACCAAAAGGCAATACGTTAATGCTATTGTTGCTACTAGTACTACTGCTATTATAATTAATACTAGTACTTGCAATATCGTTACCCCTACTATGATTATAATTACAACTATGCCTAATGGTATGAAGGTGAAATTTTGATGGAATTTCGAGGAGGGAACGTGAACTGAATCACAACACGCCATATGTATACAGTTTGTCAAAATGCCGCAAGAGCAATGTTTTAGGAATATTTTGGTGTCTGAAGTTGAAACTAACAGGGCTTGTTTTGGTGAATGTTGAACTAACCAAAAGAAAATATTTGTATTCTAACTCTACTGCTTCTACTCATACTACTACTACTGCTACTATTATTACTACTTCTACTACTACTACTACTGCCACTAAAGCTAAGACTTCTACTACTAGTTCTACTGCTACTACTACTGCTGCTTTTAGAACCTTATTACGACCTTATTTAGGACCCTTTTAATTCATTAATAGTAGGGAAGATTATAACAGACCCCTTAGAAATTGCAAATTCCTATGTGGGCAAGATTTGGCCCCTCTTGAACGACAAATTCGGGAATAGGGTGGACGGGACATTACAAAAGCGTCAATAGCACTAAAATAGTTTTATTTAAATCAAAATGCGGGTAAAGTTTATTCACATTTACTGCATGCTGAAATTTTAGCAATTCATCCGTATTTAGAAAATGTTGAGGGTGTATTTACGGAATGGATAAATAGTATTGTAACTAAATTAGGTAATTATAATGAAAAGGGTAGGGGCAGTGATTTTATTTATCAAAAATTTAAATGTAAATACTTCTAAATCTGAAAAAGATTTTATTTTAAGAGAAGGGAAGCCGGGGAAAATAACAGTTTTAAAATATAATTCAGATTTAGAGGGATGTCAATGTGTGGAACAAATTTGTTTCATTACAGGGCTACAGTGTTTCAAATATGCATTTCTTATCGCGGCCCACCGACCCCTGAAAGATAATTCTACTAAGACAAATTTGGACAAATTGGCAGCTATTGGAGGTGGAGTGGGTTAGAGTTTCCTAAATTAGATTTGAATTGTTTGAATGGTCAATATGCAGTAACACTGAAGGGAATAGATATTTTTGAAGAGGCTAATTAACATTTAAAGATTGGTGTTATTGTTTTAAAATATGAAACAGAATTCGAGGAGGGTGAGCGTAGTGATAAAAAGAGGGTAATATTTCCAGCGAGGACTTCGTTGATTGAATCAGTGATGCACTGGGTATAGCTTCTTTGAACGCCAGCTACAGAACCTGATTCAATTGGACATTTTGATCAAATTACAGATATTAGTAGGGTTTATTAAAAAGGGATGTGGGGTATGTTACTATTGTCCAACATTTTTATCTAGACTTCATAGCGATTTAAATCTAAACCCTGACATGAGACACTGTAAACGTCATGCGTACTAGTCTGTGGAAACGGTTAGTGTTGATAAGAAAATTCTGCGTTTCAGGAATTTCCAGAATTCACTCTTACAGAGTGACAAGATCAATTTAGACTGCGAGGCCAAACTCACAGATGTGTACGATTTAACAAACTTAAATCGTGTCAAAGAACTTGAAGCCATAGCAGTCTCTTACGCCCATGCTCAAAGAGATTCATGTAATACCATCCAAGTGGTAGATGTAGTTGAGTCATTGGGTGTGCCAGATTGCATTTGCCCAACCTTGACTGCACTTATTATAACAGTAAATAAGGTGATCTCCCGGTTGCGCCGCACAAATTATTAAATAAGTCTATCACCAGAGGACAGGTTTGCCATCAAAAATCGGAACAATATGTTGGGTTGGTAAGGGAAAATTTAATGAGGGTAAAGGGAAAGTGGCTAAAGGGAAGGTCTGTGACCACGATCATTTGTGGCAAGAAATTTAATCGGGGGGGGGGAGTAATTTTTATTGAGGGGCCCATCAATAATAAAATTTAAACGTTAGCCAGAAATATTTTCTACCTGTTTTTATACACAATTCGATTATGATTTGAAATTCATTTTACCAGCGTTGGCACGTATGCGGAAAGGTTAAGTTGTAGACGACGGATTGGTAAATAGTTCTTTTTCCTATTATATCATACCCAAATCATCTGAGAAGTTCCTTCTCTTAGAATTCAAATGGAAAGCAATAGATAGTGGTTGTACGTGCTTGAATAAAACCCATTTATTAGACTCCTTTAGTTTTCTCCATATCCCTAAGCCAATTGATTCAATCACAGAAAAGTGACAATTTTGATAGTTTCTCCCTCCTTAAAAAGTGCTTTCAAGATGATGAAATGTATGATTTATTAACGCGTAAGGGCATATACCCGTATGATTGTTACAGCTCCACCTCGAGGCTAATTGAAGTGAAATTACCGTCCATCAAAGTGTTTTATAATTCACTTAATGATTGTCAATGCTCCACTCCAAAGTATGAATTTTTCAAGAGGGTTTGGGCAAAGGAAGGTTGTAAGAATGAGTGGGATTATCGCAAAATGTACTTTGGAGGTTATTTATTCACGTTATTAGATATTGTCTGTAAGAACACGGATAAAATCTATTTCGAATTTGGGTTATGATTTTTAAATTCCTCATCTGGTGATGGATTTAATTCTAAAAATCAGTAAAGAAGAAATTGGTTTTATCACCGACGTGGATAATCATCTCTTTATAGAAAGATCAATAAGGGGAGGCTATTTTTTTCACGGGAACCGTAAATTCTATTGAATCGCCAGAAGTAGTTTAATTTCCAGAAAAAATATACTATTTCTGAATTGTTTGGGAAGTGTCAGATGATAAAATAGAGGCTATTGCTGCACCAGATACTTTGGTAAAATTCATACGGAGACGTGATTTGTTCAACAGTATTGAACCAAACTCTTTGCTGATTGTTGGTTATTTAGCTGAATCCATTGAACAATGGTTTCAAGAAATACTAAAATTGTTCACTGGTTACTCACATCATGAACTTCCGTAACCCCAGCTCTACCAAATCTCTTTCATCAGAGCAAATGGGTGAAAACACTTTCTTTGAACTCTACCTACTATATAATTTACAGAGTTGTTCGTTACTCAAGTTCTCGAATAACTGTAAATAAACAAATAAATCCCGATGCTCCAAAATTTCTACTTTCAGCGTACGGTCAGGTAATACATAAACCCTATGGTTGCATTCTGTTGAATCTTAATCAGAATACACCCGATGACTTGTGAGTACTCACTGACAATGAAATTACAGTGTATCTTCCGGTGAACAGTAAAAAAGGTTATTATTTGCCATCATGACACTGAAGAAACCCCATGAAAATAGATATTTATTATTCGTTCTAAGCACTTCAAAACCGCCATTTAGGAAACCCATACTCAAACATGGTATTGACAAAGAATTCATTAATCTAATATCTAAACTTTGTTTAAATTTAACCGAGGGAAAAGTTTAATTGTCAGAAGTAGTTAAGCAACAGACAAAGCAATATCGTTCCATTGTACATTCCTTGGCTTGCAAAAAGAAAAAGGAAAAGATTTCAAAAGATAACGTCTTCTCCAAGCGGGTGGTAACTTTTTTACACTTTTACTACCAATAATTGCAGAACTTGTAAATAGTTTTCTCTAGATGGCTAAACCCTACAAATTGACGCCAATAAAACTCGCCCTTTCACCAATGGAAAACTTTAAGGGCAATCTAAGTTAATTTATTAATGGTGAGAATATTACCGATGATAAAAACCACTTTTACTTTAAGATGCACTTCGACGAGTGGACAAACATAAACCCTATCGCGAGAGACCAGTCAATGTAAGTGTCATTGATCCCAAAAAGGAAATATCTATTCAAGATTCTGCTGGAACAACAACACAATTAAAGGAAGAGGACCTGAATTCAATATTGTCAAGTATTTAATATCTATTGCCAAACTCAGATCGGGAACAAAGTAAAAGAATCTTAATATATCTCATGTTGGAAAGTGGCCAAGATCACATTCAAGTTGCTAGTAATGGGAAACGATTCATAATTCAAAGGAAAAGTTATAATCTACTTTATTTAATTTATGATATGGTTAAAAATCGTAAATAACTTTTATCATTTGACAATCATCTATATAACTTTTAAATACATTAAACTCCCCGAAAAGTCTTATTACCAATAAGCAAATTCTAAAGAAATTAAAGGAGTATAGTAATACTACTACTGGTTCTCTAAAATCTTCATTAAAAGAAGAGGAAGAAAAATAAGATTTTAAATCAATTTTGGAAAATTGTAGCACACCTAGTAGCAGTAGAAACATTGTCTATTTGATGACACCAGTGTCTTTAGTCGCTACACATTTTCTACTCCATTGCGGACAAAGAGAGGTGTTGAAGTTGCTCAGGCTGTAGAAAGTATTCTTGAGCAAGATTCTTATACAAAAATTCAAACGGATCGTGGTAGTTAATTTGTTAATCCACATGTTTAAAAGATATTATTGAAATGTAATACAATGCTCTATCAAAAGTCATAGTCCAATAAAGGCTGTATTGGCTGAACGATTGATATGAACTATTCGACTTTTAATTTTGAGATATTTTACATTGAAAAATACTGCTGATTTTATTCAAGATTTAGATAAAATCATGCAAAATTTATAATCAACGACCCCACCGATCTCTGTCCAACGTTAGCCCACAGGAAGCTCATCGAGGAAATCATAATACACTTGACACTTTTCTTAAACAATATTCCAGTGAAAAGGTTGTGAAGAAAAAATCAATGCCGGTGATACTGTTCGAATTAATAGTGCGACTAAAATTTTTCAAAATGGAAATTACTTATGGTCCACTCAAATTTTTAAAGTGTTAATAATCCTAGATACTAAACCTATAATATATCGTCTACGAGACATCAAAGATGAAAAGATTCTCGGTTGTTCTTATGATTATGAATTACGAAAAAGTTAAAAATAATAGTGAAATTTATCATATTGAAAAGGTATTAAAGAGTATTACACAAGAGCAAGAGACAGTTGCTTGTTCGTTGGCTAGGATACAACTCTGATTTTGATTCTTGGGCAGCAGTTGGACACATTAAGAATGCCCAATGATTTCTATGTGACATTCTTGTCCAAGGTATCTGATCCACTCTACAATTATTTGAATAAAAAAAGTAATTTTTGGACAAAATTCTCTCCCACCATTAAATTCGATGGCTAGTATGAAGTTACTCTTGTCGACTGTATTCTCAAAAATACATTTGACATTCTAAGAAAATATCATGAATTTGATATTGAAATTGTACCACATGATTGGCCACTCGTTACCAATCATCAGATAGAAAATATGAATTCTTCTGAATATCCTTTTGTCACATTATCATGCGAGGAATTTGGAAGTATCAATGATTTGTGTCGTGCCATCACTAAAAGAATTTCGCCTCGTAAAAATGGAGCCTTTCAATTCATTTATTCAATGGAAGATGGCAAATTCTACATTAGTTCACCAATTGACAATGAAAAGGTTATTGTCAATGATAATCTGAGAGATGCTATTTGTTTTAAACAGAATATAATCAATGGTAAAAGTGCTGGAAGCATTAGTGGCATGGATCGTGTCATTTTTGCTGACTGTCCGCCTGCCTTTTCCTCGGACAGTTGTATTATTTCTTTACGCTTCATTCATTGAAACACCCAGAGTTGGTAATAGCAATGTTCCCCTCATACAAGTTCTTGAACGAAAAACCAGTAAAGATCGTATTCATCATTAAAATATAAAGCATCTTCATTATATCCCTGTAAACACTTCCTATTTGGAGCTCTGTCAGTTAACATTAAGAACTGAATTAGGTGATCCTTTATTAACAACAAAAGGTTTGGCATTGATTACGTTTCACTTTAGACCTGTCTTCGTTCAATAACAAGATGTCTAATTGAAAATGGGATTCGTTTGTCCTGATATTGCTTGCTAAATTGCTACTTTTGGTCCAAGGCAATTTGGTCATGGATTGGACTATTACAAAGGTCGTTCATCAATATCGGGCTATGGTCTTGGCAGTTGGTTTGCTAAGCTGGTTTGCTCTGTACTACCCATGGCTAAAAAATATATTGTACCGACTGTGGCAGATTTTGCATCCTCTACACTACATGATTAGGACTCTGGTAAGGATTTTAAAAAGGGGTTTCGGAGAATATCAGGTCCGGTGCACGAACCCTTGGCGGGCGATTGAAATCTCGGCAAAATGGAGGAGGTCTAAACAGGTCAAGAAACGCTGCATCACTCATCAGTCTCTTCTCAGGTCAGTAATGAAAGACACCACTCTTGTCAAAAAAGAAGAAGAAGCGAAGGAATGGAATTATTAGATCAAAAAAGGATTTCTTTTCTTAGACTAAACAATAGCATATCTACCTCACAAGAATTCCCATCCGTCAGTTACTTCATCTTTAAATCTATTCAATGCAGAAAATGTTGATGTGAGTGTAAAAAATGGTTGCTATGAACAATTCTATCCACAACAACCGCTCTCTGATAATATCCACTTTCAAATTTATTCCAATGAATACTACTTCATGGATATATCTTCAACATTTATTGATTTACACTTGGAAGTCAATAAATCTGAAAATACAATGCCACTTCTTATCGATGGAATATCTTATGAAAATTGTATATTGCAATATTTACAAATTTACACTTTTACAAAATTTATAAATTTACTACTACTACTACAACTACCAACTCACGGCAGCACTAAGCCACCTGAGGCCAACACAGCTACGCTCGCTCCTCCTTTATTCCAATCTATTCAAAGCCTCCCTTTTTAAACCCTCCAACGAAGTTTCCATTTCCTTTGAATCTTTGTTTATGACGTCCTCCCACCCCAGACGAGGACGACCTGCTTCCCATTTAGCCCTAGACTGTTGGTTGAAAAAAACAACCTTCGGCAATCTGTCATTCTTCATCCTTTCAATGTGCACTACCCATGCCAACCTTTCTTTCATTATAGCCCAGGAGAGCGGTGTTGAACCACATTTTTCGTATAGCCTATTGTCTGAAATACGGTCAGTCATCTGGGTATCCAGAACAATCCTTAAGCAATTTCTCTGGAATACATCTAGCAAATCTTCATCCGCTTTTCGAAGCGCCCATGTTTCAGAGCCATATTTGACTACTGTCATCACTGTAGCTTCTAATCTACTAATCTTGGTTTGCAGACATATCTTTCTATACTTCCAAACTTTTTTTAATTGTGAAAAAACACCCTGAGCTCTGGCTATTCTACTTTTAACATCCTCACTACTCCCACCATCTTTGCTAATAATACTACCAAGGTAAGTGAAGCTGCCCACTCGATCGGTCTTTTCGTTACCGAGCGTCACCTTTTCATCTTCACTTATTCCTAGCCTTAGTGACTTAATATTCTTAACATTAATTTTCAAACCTATTCTCGCACCCTGAACTCGCACAACCTCTAAAATTTCATTCATTTTGCTCAGACTTTCCTCTAGGATGCTTCAATCATCATCATGATCTAAGTCAAGGGGACTTTTTCCTCCCCATTTGATTCCGTGGTCACCCATTGCCTTTTCCTGTGCTCCTTAGTACAAAATCCATCAAAATGATCAATATAAAGGGAAATAGAACACAACCCTGCTTAACTCCTGATTTAGTACAAAACCAGTTGCTAACTTCATTTCCTACCTTAACCGCAGACGTGCTATTCGCGTGCATAGCACTAATCACTTTAATGTATTTGTCTGGTATACCATACAAGCATAAAACCTCTGCTAAAGCTCTTCTATCAGCAGAATCAAACGCTTGCTCATAATCTATAAAACTAAGGATCAAATGTGTTTGACAACTGAGGCATTTTCAATTTTCACTCACTTTAAGAGTGAAAATTTGGCCGACGCATCCTCTACATTTTCTAAAACCGCTCTGTTCTTCTGTTTAAGCTTTGTGTACGGTATCTAGGACTTGCACTGAGAAATGTATGGAACCATACTAAATATGTTGATTATTTGGTTTGTGTTCATGGTGCTAGGTCTAGTAGAACACTGCCGTCGGGTGTGATTTCCCAATAGTTATCAAATTGACTCAATGATATTAGCGTGATACTCTCAGTCAAAGCATCGGCAAATGTACACTCTAAACGTACATTCTCTGTTCGTACTATGCTCATATCCTGGGTCCCCGACAAGTCCAAAACAATTACACCATGATTTTTTGAAAACATTGAATCGGTTATTCCATTTTCAAATAGTTGGGAGTCATGATCTAGGGATTGCATGGTCAACTCGTACAGAGTTCTATATAATTTTTTTCAAATGATATAGTGTACAGTGGAATACCATTCACTTTGCACAAAAGGCTAGATAGACCGAAAAAATTAAAATCATGGGGGGATTCAGTCCAGGATCCAACGGCACTGCCACTCTTCACAAAGCCCAAAGCCAATTTTGATGGCCCAAAGCCCCATTGATAAATGTTGAATCGGTATAGCTACGAGAGCCGGTGGCAATGTGACGTTGATTAATGATCGTATGGGGGACAAGAAGTTTAATGTTGTTGCCATTGGCTCTTAGCTTTTCCACTGCCAATGCAACAGAGCTCATAACCTGTTGTTTTGAGACGTGGAGAAATGCCGATGTGATAATGACATTTGCATCGGGTGCTGCAGGAACTGTTTTTCTCAAAATGAAATTCGATGAGGCTAGTTGCAACTTTATGTCAATCTTGACATTGAGGGGTAACCATTGGGATATATTGAATATCTCATGATTTAATTTTCCAACTAAATGATACTCCTGGCTCACTGCAGTAGTCAACTCACCGTCAGTATCAACACCTGATTGATATTCATAGCCAAATGACTGTCCTCTCAACTCCTTATATGCCTTTGTTGACATTATCATATATTGTGTGTAGCTACCATAGTTGGATAAATTATTGCTAGTGCTCACCAATGTTCCGCTAATAAATACATTAATTTGTTTGAACAAACTGTGTAGAATACAGTTTTCGTAAGAGACTCCATTGGAAACAGTTGGAGTTGTATTATCTGACTTTTTTTTCACCGCAACATTTAAATCAATAAATATTGATGACAAATCAATAAAATAGTATGCATTAGAAAATACTTGAAAGTGTATTTTTTCCGAGAGGGGTTGTTGGTGGTGAAATTGTTCATAATAGCCATACTTGACACTGACATCAACATTTCCAGCATTGAACAGATTCAATGAGGAACTGATTGATGGATATGATTCCTTGTGAGGGAGATAAAGTCATCTTAAGAGAAGAAATCCTTCTTTGATCTAACAATCGTTTTCTTGTTATTCTTCTTCTTATTGGTCTTCGTTGTCTTATTTCTCAAAGTCCTTGTTGATGTCCATCGCTTCCCGCCTGGGTAGAGACTGATGAGTGAATGACGCGCACGCATCCTTTTCAATCCCTTCCCATTTTGCTGAGATTTTAATTCCTCACCAACGGCTCTTGCTGAAGATCTAATATTTTCCATAACACTCTCCTTGAAATTCTTGCCCGACCCCCAGTCCTGTAGTTTTGAGGCAGCAAAATTCGATTCAGCAGGTATAAGATATTTTCTGTCATGGGGTAGTAAAGAACGAAACGGCCTAGCAAACCAACTACCTAGATCATAGCTAAACATTTTAATACGCCCCTTGTAGTAGTCCAATTCATTGTCTATTTGACGTGAAGTCAAAGCACCAACATAGCAATCGATGTCTGGACAGACAAATGGAATTCTCCTATTGTTCATTTTAGGTGATTGTGCTATCGACAACAATGGGTCGAAAATGACATTTAATCACTACTAAGCCTTTTCTTATTTCTAGAGGATCACCCAACTCACTTCTTATTGTTAACTGACAGCGTTACAAATACGAACTGTTTACAGGAACATACTGAAGATGCTTTATTTTATAGTGATGAACAAGTTCATGGGTTGTTTTTCGTTCAAGAACACGTAGGAGGGGGACATTTGAATTACCAACTCTCGATGTTTCCACAAAGGATGCGTAGAGAAACAAGCATGAGTCTGAGGCAAAACCAGGAGGATAATCAGCAAAAATAACTTGATCCATCCAGTAAACAGTGCCAGAGTTTTTCCCAGTGATCATATTCTGTTTAAAGCCAAGAACGTCTCTCAGATTATCATTTAGAATAATTATTTCACTGTCAACAGGTGCGGTAATATAAATCCTATCGTGTTCCATTGAATAATTAAAATGGAATGTACCATTCCTACGATATGAAATTTTTCTATGGATTGTACGACAAAAATCTGTCATACCATCATATTCAATATATTTCAATTTGACATGTGGAAATTCGCTAGATTTATGTGCTTCAGCCCATTCATACTCAACAAAGAGTGACCAATCGAATGATATAACTTTGATACCATACACACGATCCTTTCTCAGGATGCCATAGGTATTTGTGAGAATACAGTCGACAAGAGCCACTTCCTACGAGCCGTCAAATTTGATGGTGGGGGAGAGTTTCGTCCAAAAATCACTTGTATTATTCATGTCGTTGTAGAAAGGATCGGAAATATTGGACATAAAAGTTAAACAGAAATCATTGGACATTGTCAAGATTCTCAAAGCCGATCCAAAAATCAAAATCAAAATTGTATCCCAGCCATCGAACAAGTACCTGTTTATCAACCCTGCGAGTACGATTTTTTAATATATTTTCAATTTGATAGATTTCACTATTATTTTTTACTTTTTGTAGTTCATAGTCATAAAATCCGCCGAGAATTTCTTCATCTTTAGTATGGCGCAAACGATAAGTGACGGGTTTAGTGTCTAGGATTTCTGCCAATTTAAAAAGTTCTGTGGACCATAAGTAAATACCCTTTTCAAAAACATTAGTTGTTCTATTAATTCGAACAGTATCACCAATATTAAATTTTTTCTTCTTGACAATCGTTTCACTGGAATATTGTTTAAGAAAGGTGTCAATTGTATCATGATCAGAATGATGAACTTCTGTTGGGGTTGAATTGGACATTGATCGATGAAGTCGTTGATTATAAATCAACATGATTTTATCTAAATCATGAATAAAAGCAGATGTATTTTTCAATATACAATATCTTGAAATTAAAAGTCGAATAGTTCTTGTCAATAGTTCGGCCAATGCAGCCTTTATAGGGCTATGACTATGATAGAGCAGTGTATTATATTTCGCTATTACTTTTGCAACATGGGGATTAACAAATTCCCTACCACGATCCGTTTGAATTTTTTTATACGAATCCTGTTCGATAATACTTTCATTGGCCTGAGCAACTTCAACACCTCTCTTTGACCGCAATGGAATGGCATATGCATAGCGACTAAAAACACTGATTGCAAGTAGAATGTAAATAATGCAAGTAGAATGTATATAATGCAAATGTATATAATGCCCATTGCATATAGTGCAAGCAGATCTCTTAACTCTAGATGAGATTCAAAGACGTCACAATACACCGTAAAAGTATATTCTACTTGCAATCACTGTTTTTAGTCACTGGGCATACGCCATTCCATTGCGGTCAAAGAGAGGTGTTGAAGTTGCTCAGGCCGTTGAAAGTATTCTCGAACAGTATTCGTATAAAAAAATTCAAACGGATCGCAGTAGTGAATTTGTTAATCCCCATGTTGCAAAAGTAATAGCGAAATATAATACACTGCTCTATCATAGTCATAGTCCTATAAAGGCTGCATTGACCGAACGATTGATAAGAACAGTTCGACTTTTAATTTCAAGATATTGTACATTGAAAAATATATCTGGTTTTATTCATGATTTAGATAAAATCATGTTGATTTATAATCAACGACCTCATCGATCATTGTCCAATTCAACCCCAACGGAAGTTCATCATTCTGATCATGATACAATTGATTCCTTTCTTAAACAATATTCCAATGAAACGAGTGTCAAGAAGAAAAAATTTGATGTTGGTGATACTGTTCGAATTAATAGAACAACTAATGTTTTTGAAAAGGGTAATTACTTGTGGTCCACAGAACTTTTTAAAGTGGCAGAAGTCCTAGACACTAAACCCATAACTTATCGTTTGCGCGATACCAAAGATGAAGAAATTCTCGTTGGCTTTTATGACTATGAACTACAAAAGTTAAAAATAATTGTGAAATATATCAAATTGAGAAGATATTAAAGACTCGTACTAGCAGGGGCGATAAACAGTTACTTTTTCGGTGGCTAGGATACAACTCTGATTTTGATTTTTGGATCGGTGTTGAAGATATTGACAATGCCCAATGATTTCTATGTAACTTTTATGTCCAACGTTTCCGATCCTGTCTACAACGACTTGAATAAGACAAGTGATCTTTGGACGAAACTCTCCCCCGCTATCAAATTTGACGGCGCGTATGAAGTGGCTCTTGTCGATTGTATTCTCAAAAATACCTATGACATCCTGAGAAAGGATCGTGTGTATGATATAAAAGTTATACCATTCGATTGGTCACTCTTTGTCGACTATGAATGGGCTGAAGCACTTAAATCTAGCGAATATCCACATGTCAAATTGAAATATATTGAATATGATGGTATGACAGATTTATGTCGTACAATTAATACAAAAATCTCATATCGCAGGAATGGTATATTCCATTTTAATTATTCAATGGAACACGATAGGATTTACATTACCTCACCTGTTGACACTGAAATAATTATTCTCAATGATAATCTGAGAGACGCTCTTGGCTTTAAACAGAATATAATCAATGGGGAAAACGCTGGCACTTTTTACGGGATGGATTAAGTTATTTTTGCTGATTATCCACCTGGTTTCGCCTCGGACTCTTGCATATTTCTCTCTGCATCCTTTGTGGAAACATCGAGAGTTGGTAATTCAAATGTCCCCCTCCTACGTGTTCTTGAACGAAAAACAACTCATGAACTTGTTCATCACTACATCTTCAGTATGTTCCTGTAAACACTTCGTATTTGGAACTCTGTCAGTTAACACTAAGAAGTGAATTTGGTAATCCTATAGCAATAACAATAGGCTTAGCAGTGATTACATGTCATTTTCGACCTATTGTCGGCGACAACACCTACTAAAATGAGCAATAGAAGAATTCCATTTGTCTGTCCCGATATCAATTGCTATGTTGGTGCTCTGAGTCCACGTCAAACAGGCAATGGATTGGACTACTACAAGGGGCGTACTACAATGTCTGGCTATGGTCTTGGTAGCTGGTTTGGTAGGCTATTACGTTCTGCACTACCCCTTGCCAGAAAATACCTTGTACCTGCTGCATCAAATTTTGCTGCCTCAACGCTACAGGACTGGGGGTTAGGTTAGAATTTCAAAGAGAGTATTAAGGAAAATAATACATCTTCAGCAAGAGCCGTTGATGAGGAATAAAAGTCTCAGCAAAATGAGAAAAGCTTGAAAAGCATGTGTGTGCGTTATTAAATCAACAGTCTCTAGCCAGGCGGAAGGTGAAGGAAATTATCTAGAATTTTGAGGAATAAAACAAGGAAGACCAATAAGAAGAAGAAGAAAAAAAAAAGATTGTTAGATCAAAGAAGGATTTCTTCTTTTAATATGATCTATCTCCCTCACAAGGAATAACTTCCATCAATCAGTTCCTCATTGAATCTGTTCAATGCTGAAAATTTTCATATCAGTGTCAAGTATGGCTACTATTAACAATTTCACCCCGAACAATCCCTCTCGGAAAATATACATTTTCAGATATTTTCTAATGAAGATTATTTCATTGATTTGTCATCAACGTTTTTTGATTTAAATGTTGCAGTGAAGAAAAGGGCAGATAATACAACTCCAACTGTTGCGGATGGTCTTTCCTACGAAAATTGTATTCTACACAACCTGTTCAAACAAATTAATGTATTTATTAATGGAACATTGGTGAGCACTAACAATAATTTATCCACCTATGCAAGCTACATACAATTTATGATGATAACACCAAAGGCTTATAAGGAGTTGAGAGGACAGTCATTGGGCTATGAATATCGATCAGGTGTTGATACTGACGGTGAGTTGACTACTGCAGTGTGCCAGAAGCATCATTTGCTTAGAAAATCAAATCATAAGATATTCAAAATTTTCCGTTGACTACTCCCCAGTATGAAGATTGAAATACAGTTGTATTTGGCCACGTCAAATTTCATTTTGAGAAAAACACTTGCTGCTGCACCCGATGCTCATGTTGTTTTTACATCGACAAGTCTTCACGTTCAAAACAACAGGTTATGAGCTCTGTTGCATTGGCAGTGGAAAAGCTAAGAGCCAATGGCAACAACATTAAACTGCTTGTCCCCCATACGATCATTAATTAACGTCACATTGCCACCGGCTCTCATAGCTATACCGATTGATCATTTATCAATGGGGCTTTGGGCCATGAAAATTTGCTTTGGCCTTTGTGAAGAGTGGCAGTGCCATTGGATCCTGGACTGAATCCCCCCATGATTTCAATTTTTTCGGTCTATCTAGCCTTGTGTGCAAAGTGAATGGTATTCCACTGTACACTCTATCATTTGACAAAAAATCCTATAGAACTCTGTACGAGTCGACCAGGCAATCCCTAGATCATGACTCCCAAATATTTGAAAATGAAATAACCAATTCAATGTTTTCAAAAATCATGGTGTAATTGTTTTGGACTTGTCGGGGACCCAGGATATGAGCATTGTACGAACAGGGAATGTTCGTTTAGATTGTACATTTGCCGATACTTTGACTTAGAGTATCACGCTAATATCATTGAGTAAATTTGAAACCTATTGGGAAATCACACCCGACGTCAGTGTTTTATTAGACCTAGCACCATGAACACAAACCAAATAATCAACGTATTTAGTATGGATCCATGCATATCTCAGTACAAGTCCTATTGTAAACTATCAGCCTTCATTGAAAAAATTCTAAGTGTTAACACTACCCTAATCATTTTTAATAGCAGATTTTCAAATTTAAAGACAGGCCATTGGCTGTGCATCTTTAAAACAGTGACGAATCTTGAATTTTTTTTTCTTCTTGACCTTTCGTATAAACTATAAAGTCCACATATCGGTAACTGTATTGAAAATAGTGAAAAAGCTACAAAGAGTAGTTGATTCAAAATCTAGAAGGATTACAGGATTTAACGACTAAAGCATATGGCTTTCACGCTATATTCTTTTTCATATTCAGATGTCGTGGCTATACCTACAAACAGTTTCTCGACATTTACATTGACTTACCTCGATTGAATGACTTTCTAGTGGAAAATATACTAACAAACGTGTTTAATATTAATTTTAGTGCCCTACAAATAAAATATTCTAAAAATGTATGTGAAATTGTTTATTAATAAATGAAAATTGTATATAAATTATAAAAACGACTTTTCTACTCTTTAGATTTCATCTTCTACTAGATATAGGTATTTTTCAATAACAACTAATGCAGGTAGATTATCCGAATTCAGAGTATACTGATCCTGATGTGCTGCAATGTTAGGCTCACATTTTCTACAGTAGAGTGTAACTTCATTCTTGTCATATCTCCTTGTATAATCAATGATACTATTCTCATTCATATTATAGAATTCACAAGTTTCAATTTGTTTATTTGAAACAATGTCACAAACAGTGTCCTCAAGTGGTAAATGACAATCTGTCACAGCAAAATAAAAATCAGTGGGCTTATAATCATAGTAGCCATTGTCTTCACAACGATGACGTAGAAACCAAATTCTTTTGTTGTTCCAACAGCTGAATCACTGACCCGGGTCCTCCTCCCAAAACAATCTAAAACCACGACGATACCAATCTCTTAGCAATAAACTAAAATGACGCTTAGGATTCTTTCCAATCATACCAGGATATGTATTCTCCCATTGATTACATTTATCATAATGGCAATTCGAGCATATGTGCCCTCTAGGATGAGAGTCACAAACCTCTTCAAGACAGGAATTACAACCTTTAATTTGTACTGCATATCCTCTATGTAATTTACACGGGTTGCATAATCTGCACTTTTCATCATACTCATCAATCACTGTGCAATTCTCACATAATGACCAGCTGCCCAGTCTGTACATGCATAGCGGACATGTATGGAACATTTTTTCATGTGTTGACACTCTCACTGCCACAATGAAACTGAGCTACCAGCAACAACAAATTGAGTGGGATGGAGAGAGAGAGAGGAGTAAATCATCCTTGAACACCATCTTTCTTATGAAAAAAAGTCCTAAATTTCTAAACTAGTGTTTAAAAGCATATCCACAATATCATTTTGCCGTGTCGTGATTAATATATCAATAAATTGTGTAAATGCATTTGAACCAAGACGTAAAAGCTTCATGCAATAGTCTAGTGATGGAGAATCAGTTTTCATTATATCGACAAGTATTTCCTGAGAAAGTATCTTCCTTTGAATAGACAGCTCTAGAAAATCCCCATCTAGAATCAAACCTTTTTCCATAAACACTAGATTCCCCATGATTCGCTCTTTCTCAAATCTATCCATTTTTTAGAGTCCTACCACTCTCACAACCAACTTCAGACTAACCAAATTTCTTTTTCTATGAAAATCACTCCTTTTATTTGAATCCAATTACCAGTCAAGTTATCGTATATGGAGTAACCTCCACTGTCTCTGATTGGCCCTAAAAAATAGGTGTTGCCTCAAAAACCAGTCTGGTTGAAAACGTGGAGTTGAAGCAAACTTGTGTAACAAGCTAGACTTCAGGAACCAGTGGGGAATCCCCACTCAACCTGCTCGCTTTATGGGTGTTGTCTCAAAAACCAGTCTGGTTGAAAACGTGGAGTTTAAGCAAACTTGTGTAACAAGCTAGACTTCAGGAACCAGTGGGGAATCCCCGCTCGTACTGCTCGCTTAATGGGTGTTGTCTCAAAAACCAGTCTGGTTGAAAACGTGGAGTTGAAGTTAACCTGTGTAACAAGCTAGACTTCAGGAACCAGTGGGGAATCCCCGCTCGCACTGTTCGCTTTTTAAAATGTCCACGTGAAACTGTAGTGCATATTCTTGTGAAATTAATATCAATAGCAAAAACCAGTCTGATTGTCTTATACAATCCTGACTATAGTTTCAAAACGTGTTTGACCACTTTATAGGTTTGCACACTTTTTTGCAATGTGCACGTGAAACTGAAGTGTATACCATGTGAAATTCCTTGTGCAATTGATATCAATAGCAATAACCAGTCTGGTAATCTGCCTTGGAAAGGTGCCAAGGAACGTAAAGTAAGCAAATAGCACAGGAAGGAACGTAAGCCAAGCAAATAGCATGGGAAGGAACATAAGCTAAGCAAAGTATAAGTTAGGACTCTACTCACATAGTAACTAATCAGTCATTATATAAAGGATCGGTCGAGTTAATTATAAATGAGAATTCTGAAAGTTTAATCGGTATAATGGCTGGACAGAAGGTTGAAAACTATCAAACAGTTCGTGGTAACGAACTGTAAGTAAGGAGCGACCCGGCTCAATGGTAACCGAAACTCTAGAAAACGGTATTTTGATACAAATAGATACATTAAAAGAATGAAATTTTAATGCTGATTTCAAATATATAAGTTTCATCAAGTTTAGTCCTACCCATCAAAAGTTAGGCACCTGAGAAAATTTAGCTGATTTCCAAAAATAGGGGGAAAGACCCCCTAAAAGTTAGAAAACCTTAATGAAAATCACATCATCATATTCCGCGTATCCGAGAACCCTCCTGTAGAGGTCTCAAGCTCCTATCTACAAAAATGTGGAATTTTGCATTTTTTGCCAGAAGAAAGATTACGGGTGCGTGTTTATTTATTTAATTTTTTTTTCCAGGGGTGATCGTATCGACCCAGTGGTCCTAGAATATCGTGGGAGTGCTCATTAGAATGGAAATTAAAAGTTCTAGTGCCCTTTTTAAGTGACCAAAAAATGGAGAGCAACTAGGCCCCCTCCCACGCTCATTTTTTCCCAAAGTCACCTGATAAAAATTTTGAGATAGCCATTTTGTTCAGCATGTTCGAAAATATTATAAGTATGTCTTTTAGGATGACTTAATCCCCCGAAGCTCCCGGAGGGAGGGCTGAAAGTTATGAACTTTACCCAATGTTAACATATAGTATTGGTTATTGGGAAGTATACAGACGTTTTAAGGGGAAATTTCTCCTGGTAGTGGGGGGTGTGGTTCGGGGATTATTTGGGAGGATCATTCCATGAAGGAAGTTTTCATGGGGGAAGGGGCATTGCAATGAAGGGGACGCCGGACTTCCCAGCATTATTTAAAAAAAAAAACTCAGAAATTAAATATAAAAAAATTAGTTTTTCAAATGCAACATCAGAAGCATCAAAACTTTAAACAAACAGAAAATATTAATTAAACGATTGGCCTTTACCCCTAGTCAATACTTCGCTCTTTGATCCAAAGATTTTTTAGTAATTTTACAATAGCTATTTATTCAAATGAACAGACTGTTTGATTAAGAGGTCATTTTTAAAGAATTGGAACAAAATTTGAATTTTCGCTTAAAGAGCAAGGTATTGACTAGGGGACGAACCCCTAATATACGTATTAAAAATATATGAATATAGAAGTTCGTTACGTAAGTTAATTTGTAAGTTACGTATAGTTATTACTAATAAAAACGTTCATAAGTAAAATTAAACAAGTTTAGAGAAAGCCATTTAACTAAATAAAAGTAAATTAATATGAAAATTTGGTTTTAATTATTCATATACGGTGAGCCAAGATCAAAACCTGCATTAATTCAAAAACGTTCAGAAATTAAATAAAAAAAACAAGTTTTTTTTAACTGAAAGTAAGGAGCTACGTCAAAACTTAAAACGAACAGAAATTATTCCGTATATGAAAGGGGCTGTCCCCTCCTCAACGCCTCGCTCTTTACGCTAAAGTTTGACTTTCTCACAACTGTATTTTTGTTCTTGTAAACAATAAAAAATTTTAGCGCAAATAGAGAGGCGCTGAGGAGGGGACAGCCCCTTTCAAATACGGAATAATTTCTGTTCGTTTTAATGTCGCTCCTTACTTTTAGTAAAAAAAAACCTTTTTTTTTATTTAATTATAGTAAAGAACGACGTCTAGCCCATGTTAACTGAAATTATCTATTGTATCAAGATAACTTGAAGCAAAATGCTTTTGAAAGCTGCTTCTTTAAGGTATGTTATACAAGGGATCATTAATCATAAATAGGGATTATGTAAGTTTCATCGTTATGTTTTTAAGCTTGTAAGACATTTAACTGAGTAAAGAGCAAAAAGTGACTTTTTAAAGTCACTGGTATTGACACCGAAAGTGCGAAAAAGTATCTACAAAATGAACCAAGTTACACTCTACATCGAAATCAGAGGGTTCGTGGTAATCATTATGGAAAACTAAAGCCTTTTCCCACTGCATATAATGCAAGCAGATCTTTTAACACTTGCAATCAGTATCTTTAGTCGTTATGCATATGCTATTCCATTGCAGACAAAGAGCGGTGTTGAAGCTGCTCAGGCTATAGAAAGTAATCTTGAAAAAGATTGTTATAGGAAAATTCAAACGGATCGTGGTAGTGAATTTGTGAAAAGGTATTATAGAAATATAATACAATACTCTATCAAAAGTCATAGTCCAATAAAGGCTCCATTGGCCGAACGATTGATAAGAACTATTCGATTTTTGATCTCGAGACATTTTATACTTAAAAATACTGTTGCTTTTTTTCAAGGATTAAAAAAAATAATATCACTTAATAATCAAAGCCTCCATCGACCGGTGTCTGACGCTAGCTCATTGGAAGTTCATTGATTAAATTATGAAAAACTTGATAATTTGCTTAAAGAACATTCCAGTGAAAAGGTTGTGAAGAAAAAATTCAGTGCCGGTCATACTGTTCGAATTAATAGAACAACAAAAACTTTTGAAAATAGGAATTACTTATGGTCCACTGAACTTTTTACAGTGTCAAAAATCTTAGACACCGAACCTATAACATATCGTCTACGAGACACCAAAGATAAAGAGATTATCGGTGGTTTTTATGACTATGAAGTACAAAAAGTTAAAAATAACGGTGAAATCTATCAAATTGAAAAAAACATTAAAGAGTCGTACACACAATGGCAAAAGACAGTTGCTTGTTCGTTGGCTAGGATACACAACACACACACACACACACACACACACACATATATATATATATATATATATATATATATATATATATATATATATATATACATATATATATATATATATATATATATATATATATATATAAATATAAATATATATATATATATATATATATATATATATATATATATATATATATATATATATATATATATATATATATATATATATATATATATATATATATATATATATATATATATATATATATATATATATATATATATATATATATATATATATATATATATATATATATATATATATATATATATATATATATATATATATATATATATATATATATATATATATATATATATATATATATATATATATATATATATATATATATATATATATATATATATATAGCCTGGTATATTTGTTTAAAACTATTTTTATTGTTCGGAAAAGGGCTAGGGAAGGTTAGTGTCCAAAAGAGGCTAGTTAAAAACAGCACCCATCATTATAGTTTGCACCCTTTCTATGCTTTATTTTTCTCTTTTTGCCCTACGTTGCCCTAAGATGTTCTTTTATCTTTGATCCAATTTAAAGTTAAAAAAAAAGAAAAAAGATCAAACAATAAATAAAAGTAGTATTTTTCTTATTTAGTATTTTCTTTTCTAGATACTGCCAGAGGGAGTTTTTTCCCTGGAAGATTAACCCGGGTTTCCTCTCTTATTCGCTTTCTAAATTTTTGACTGGTAATAATTTTGTGTGTGTGTTTATGTGTTTATGTGTTATGTTAATTTTGTTTATGTGTGTTTTAAATTGCATTTTGCGTTTCAGAGACCTCAAACTCAAGTGAATGTCCGTTCTCCTGTCGTTACGCAGCAGACAATTGGTGCACAGCCTGGATCGCCTAGAACCCCAAATATACAAAACAGGGTGGTTGTCATAAGTGTAATATACATATATATATATATATATATATATATATATATATATATATATATATATATATATATATATATATATATATATATATATATATATATATATATATATATATATATATATATATATATGAAACTGTTTTATTGATGAGTTTTTGAGTAAAGTAGTTGTTTTTTTATGTATACAATATTTTGCTGACGACAGCTGTTGGCTATATTGCCGAAATATTCGCTTTGGCCGGAATGTTATGGAGTAACATTCTGAACAATAAGTAGAACAACAGGAAAATTTTCTTATATAAGACAGTGGAACGCAAATTTAAATGAATGTTTTGACCCTATATTCAAGGGCCATCCTCAGCAAAACAAATGAAGAAACAACGAATATAATAGAACTCACATTAAAATAAAATCTTTTGTATTTTGTAACATTCTGAGATAGCCAATAAGCTAAAAACTATTGAAATGAAATTTATATGCTTACCAATCTATGTTACTATATTGGCCTACAGCATACACAGCATTTTCCCCTAAACTTACATGCAATCCAAAAAAATTAACCGATATTATAGGCCGTTTGTCAAATTGAACTGACAGTTGCGAATTGTTACATAAATGCGCTCAACTTAGTAGGGCTGAGGTCAGAGGATTTCTTTTAAAGGAAAGGGTTACCTATAGCATCGAAAGTTTATACTTTCGGCCTATATTTTCAAAATTTCCATGAGAGGTGCTTCAGATAAATATAATGAATATCCAGACCAGATAAACATGAAATTAATCTCTGAACCCCCTTCATTTGCAAGAATATTTATGGTGGTGAATATAGGAGAGTGACATGCGGCATATTAGAGAATAGTAGCGATTAATTCTCTTTATATCCAGCAAGGAGCACCCTACTTATTACAGAGTATGCTCTTTTACAGATGCCCAGCCTCCCTTGGGAGAAAGTTGCGTTTGGTTGCTTTCATGACCAAATTTCGACTCATTGTTAAGGGGAAGATTCTGAGTCTGCTCAAGCACAGCCATTGGTTGGTGGTATTCAGTATAGGTCCGTCGAAGGGAACCTACCTTCTCCCCCTTTTGCATCTAAAACTGGTGGGACTACCCGCTGTTGTTTTTAAAAACATGCAGTGACTAGTCTTCAATTGGTGTGCGTTTCATTAACATTTCTTTTGCCTTGTTTTTCTACAGAACACCCTATACCATCTGGGGAATCAATTAGTGGCTCAAGGAGGCCCTCTTCCCTCTTGGGTGGCTCTGTTGGAAACAGAGGGAAACTCTGGAAACTTTTTTTCCATTGCTCGATTGGTGCACTAGAACCAAACCATTAATGACTTCTCTCTGAATGTTTCCACAATTTTGGCCTGGTTTGTCAATTGGCATCTGCACGGATCAAAAGTAGTCTGGCCAGCTAGTCAAAAGACTGATTTTTGGTAATCCTTTTACTATATAGTCTAATAAAACAAAAATAATAGCACATGTTCGGCTATTTCTTCTAGACCACACATGGAAGAGTTAATTTAAAAATGATCTGTGGACTTCTAGTGAAATAGTTTAACACCCTTGAACAGAGCTAAATTAACTTCAAGGGGAACTACAAAGCCTTACGAGGAAGTTTCTGCTCTCATTTATGATTTCTCCGCAGTTTCTCAGTGGCTCCCAATTCTAAATATTTGAAACTATGTAAATATCTAATAATGACGTCTAAGTTGCTACGGAGCCATTCTAATATTATTTGGCGAGAGGGATAGATAGGAAGTTCTATTTCTAACTCTGAATTCATTTTTAAAGCTCTAGAGGCCGAGAACTAGGAATATAAGTTACCTTGACAAAGTATTAGACTATCCTCTGCTAAGAAATCCTCCAAGATGCACCATCCATTTCTTGTAAATCTTTGAAACTATGTAAATATTTAATTAAGAAGGTCTAATTCCAACTCTCAATTAATTTTTAAAGCCTCTAGAGGTCAAGAACTAGGAATATAAATTATCTTGACAAAGTATTAGACCCTCCTCTGCCCGGAAAATCCTCCAAGATATGTCATTCAATTGTATACAATACATTTTTCCTACTGAGTTGAGCAGTAGATTGTTATTTTGTTGAAGATCAAGTTGCCAAACCCAAAAATAAACCTCAAAAAGTAGAATTATGTACTACCAGATTTAACTAATCAACCCCCTTTCCTTTTCTAGTCGTAATAAAAAACACAACAAATATAAATACAATTGTTCGAAATAATAAGAAAATGTTTTCCCTACCAGGACGGGGAAAAAAACTGCCATCTAAGAATATTTCGGCTCTACTATCAATCACCATCCAAAGAAACGTACAAGAAAAAGTAAGTAAAACCATAGGAATCCCATTCAAGGCTGTGATCATGAAAATTAATTGGGTGCTCCAGGACCCAACAAATCCAGGAATTTTTTTCCGCAAGATCTGACAAAAACTGGTTTAGGTTTCTGTATTCTGAGACAATTAGCTTAGGCTTAGTGAAAAAACTACGCTGTAGGTATATCTTTATTATATATTTAATATATAGAGTCGGTATTTTGGTTAGGTTAAATTTGCATGCAGCCCCGCTATGCTTAACCCCCCAATGTGCAAATATATAGCCCAAAGTATATACATTCTGTTTATCTCTCAATGTGTCTCAGTTGATTCAACCCGTGTGCCTGTAAATTGAATCAACTTGGGTGTGTTCGGAATAATGGACAAGTACCAATAATTGATTCAGCATTTGTATTTGTGTTTTATCCTAATCAGTCAATTACCATCTTGGACGTCTTCCCTCAGTACGAGCTATCGCCCGTAGGATATTCTAGAATTAAGTAAATGATAATTTACTAGTAGCTTTTTAATGAACACTTTTTAATTAAGCTAAAGAAAGCGCACGTAATGTATTAACTAAAAGTTTTAAATCCATTTCGGCTGCATCGGTTCTTGACATCCCGAAGTGGACCAATAGTTGATTTTCTTCGATTGATAATTAATTTTTAGCGTGAGTAGACTCAACCTTGGGGATTTTGACGAAGAAAACCAACTCAGGAAAGCAATTTTATTTTATTACTTTGTTAAGATAGGCCTACCCAGACCTTTTATTATTTTTTTTAATTAACATAAACGAGATAATTATATCTATTGTTATCATTAATCTTAAAAAAAAACTTTCTGAAAAAGAAGTTTTTCAAAGAAAAGAGAAAGCCTCATTAAACCTAAAATGAGCAGAAATAAAATTCTGCAATAATTCGAACCTAAAACGACCAGAAATTACTATAAAAAAATAAATAAAACCCAAAACGAAGGTGAATTAAAATAAATAATCTTATTAAACATAAATTTAACTGATGCTAAAAAAGATGAATAAATAGATACTAAAACGAGCTAAAATTAAACTGACACCTGAGTCAAACTTAAAACGAACAAAAATTACTATCTTCTGATTTATTTTAACATCCCCTTCAACATTCCCTGGAGTTTTAACATTCTCCTTAGGCATTGTAGATATGCCCTTTTGGCAACCAGGGCACACATAGTATTTTTAACAAGTTCAACATACCCCTGAACAGTTTCTGAAAGCTTCAGCTTGATACCCTTAACTGTTTCTGATATATCGTACAAACCATTTCAACAAGCTAGTTGACCTAGTATCTTTTGATTTAGTTTAACATTCTCTGAAAGTTTCAACTAAATACCATTTGCTGATCTTGAGATATTACAGATACGCCCTTTTGACAACCTGGATGTACGTAGTTGTAGTTTGATTAATTTCAACATCCCCCTTAACATTCTGTGGAAGTTTCAACTTAATACCCTAACTGTTCCAGAGGTAATGCAGACATGTCATTTTCACTACCTAGATGCAAATAGTGTCTTTTGATTTAGCTCAAATCCCAAACAACATTTCCTGTAAGTCTCAACTTAATAATGAAAGCCGCTTTTGAGATATTGTTGCTACACCCATTGACAACTGGGATGCGAATAGTGTCTTTTTATTTCAACATCCTTTCAACATTCTCTGAATGTTCCAACTGAATACCCTTCCCTAACTGTTCTTGTATAATAAGCCGTTTTGACAACCTGAATGCATGTAGCGCACCCAGAATCAAATATTCCTCCCTTTCCCAATGATAAATCCCGTATGTAAGGAATGAGCAAATTGCATAGTTTACAACCCTTTCCCCGTGGCTGTGGGGGCACAGCAACCCCGTAGGCATAGTTATTAGTTCTTTTGTCAATTTTGAACGAAATGGTTGCTTTGAAATTCTGAAGTACCCACACTGGGGTATTGTTGGTGCACCCTTTTGACAACCAGCATGCACATAACGTGTTTTGATTTTGCTAAACATCCCCTCAATATTTCAGGGAAGTTGTCACAGGTAGATAACTGCAGTCTTAAGTAGTCACAGTCGCAAGTAGTCGCAGTCGCAAGTAGTCACAGTCGCAAGTAGTCACAGTCGCAGTCACAAATAACCGAAGACGAAGTCAAAAGTAGTCACCCTTCCGAAGTCTCTCTTGTTCATTGAATGAGGGTTAGGGCCCTTTAGGTAAACATGAAGACTTACTCGGTAAGCTTACATCGCGCCTGCAAGACCAAGAGATTCAGGTTTTTTTTCACTGGCCAGGGGCATCCTGGTAGCTTGCGTTTTACAGACAGATAAAATATATTTATGGGGAGGATCGAGACTGAACCTGCCATGGAGGGCCCTCAAGCCTTGGTTGCAGGTGTTGGCAAATTGGATACCACTACATAAGGGATATTGGAAATTTTATGATGGGATGTCTTGGGAGGTAAGTGTGCTTACTTCCTCTGTGAGGAGGCTGAGAATGGGCTGGAGTAATTTTTGAAGATGCCAAAGATTAGTGAATTTCAGGGATAAATTTTTTCGAGGGAATATATCGGTGCTCCCAGGTATTTTGAGGTCTACTCCGAGAGACGTAGTTATTGCGAAAAGATGATTTAAATAGAATGGCATGGAAGACCAGAAGGTAGTGAGTTTAATTTTTCAAATGTCATTGCTTTTTTTTCTGTGTTCGTGTCTGTTTTGCATATAGGTTCACGAGTTTTAAAATTCATTCATGTATGTATGTATCCTTCTCGAAAAATATACGGAATTTTGTATTTTTGTTGATAGGAGTTTCAAGCACCAATTTGACAATAATCACTCTGATTTTCAGAGATATTCTCCCCGTTTTATAAAGATAGATAAATTTATTCACTCCAATATGTTTCTCGATGTAATTTCTTGACATTGTTTTAAATCCAATATTCAATATAATTCAATTTATCTGAAGCATCTGTCATTGAAAGCTTCAAACTGTTGATCTAAATGTACTTTGTAATGTCTTAGACCCGCCTGATAACCTCCTCATAATAAAATCAGTAGGTCTTCACCCTAATAGCTAGTGCGCAACTATGCAACACTCAAGAATCATTGATTTTATTGGATAATAGGTTAATGATAACGGTACATTTTTTATGGATAACTACTATGTTTAAGAACAACTGTTGTACTAGGCATAATTGTGGCCTAACCCTTTCGTTATTTCTTAGAGTTTTTGCTCGATAACATTTCGGGCCAACAGGCCAAAATTGTTGCTGCCTAAGTAAAGAGTGATAAGGCTTCAACGTATTTTTTCTCAGGCAACTCCATATTGAACGAGCTACCGTAAAGTCTTCGGAGGGAGCACGTCCAAATGGAAATTGAAAGTTCTAGTGTATGTTTTGAGAGTCAAAAGTGATTTGGGTGATTGGAGGGCAACCTTACTCCCCCCACAACTCTTTTAGATGCCCTCCTCCAATTCTATCCGATCAAAATTTTGAAATAGCCATTTTATTCAAAATAGTTCAAAGGCCCAATAACCATACCTCGGTGCTGACAAGACCACTCACAACCCTTGAGACAAGGGGTGTAATTTATGCAGGTTGCCTATGTTCTTGACATACAGATGTTGTTGTTGGGATAGGGGGTCTGCAACTACTTGAGATAAAATACATTTTAAACGTTTTCTCTTTTATAGCGTTAATAAAAATACAGAATTGCTGCGACTTCCAGGAACGAATGTCAATATGTATCATAATGTCAACCTGCATTTCATTAATTATTTTCAGTATTCTTGATTATTCTGGTAATTTTCTTTCCTTTTTGTTCATATTATGACAAATAACACACACAGCTTGAAATAAAATTGTTTTCAGTAAATTACAAATGACTTTCCCTGTTTGCTGTAGTTTCTGTTCATTTCAGGTTTGACCTGATCATTTATTGTAATTTCCGTTTGTTTTGGGTTTTATTTATTTATTTATTCTAATTTATGCTTATTTTACGCTTGATTCACTAGTTGACTTTATTTCTACTCGTCCTAGTTTTAATATTGCTATTCACTTTTCTTTGAAAAACTTATTTTGTGGGAAAAGTTTTTTTTAATTAATTTCTTTAAAAGGCCACTACATATTTAAGTTTCCGTTCTAAAAAGCCCCTTTCGATAATCAATGATCACAGGTTTAACGTTCAATACAATTACGCAATAAAAAACAAAAAAAAAATATACAAATGTTCATCTTTATAATAGTTTTTGACAAACAAATTTAAAGTTTATGAATTTTGTATATTTAGAATCAATATAAATAATAGCGCTGTTGATGCATATCTTTTAGAATAAAATTATTTTGAATTTGGGTCCTAATTGGGTTTTTAAGGAGTAACAAAGGTCGTTCTATACGTAAAGTTTGCTTGTACAATCTGTTTCATCCCTGGTTCACTTAAAAGTAAGAGAAGATAACACTCCCCACACCTACTTTCTTTAAATATAAGTTTGACATTCGCAATGGATATTCATCGGTGAGTTAGTGGTTGACATCACTTTGGTTTTGGGGCCGTTGATATGTAACCCGAACTGCTTGGCTTTTGTGGCTAACTTGCATAAAAAGTCTTGAAGTTTGCTTTTGTCTTCTCCATCAAGCCAACATCGTCTGCAAAGTTGAGATCTTGGACTAGTCTGTCTGCAATTTTGATCCCGTATCCATCAATTTGCCTGAATATGTAGTCCACTATGAGAATAAAGAGGAATGGAGACAATGCCCATCCTTGTTTGACACCTGTCATCACTTTGATATCTTTTATTTCCTTCGAAGGTTCTCACGCAGCATTCCGTGTCTTCGTACATTGCTATGATAAGGCGAACCAGCTTTTAATGAATACCATAGAAGATCAGGATCCTCCATAGTATTGGGGGGTCTATTGAGTCGAATGCTTTTTCAAAAACGACGAACAATAGATATAGACGTTGTCTCCGCTCGTTTGATTCTTGAAGCATGGTGTGCAGCGTGAATATCAGATGGGCGCAAGATCTTTTTGGTGGGAAACCATGTTGCTCCTCGCGTAAATTCGGGTCTAAGGCAGCTTGAAGTCTTATCAGGATTATTATGCAGAAGAGTTTTCCGGGTATTGAGAGAAGGTTGATGCCTCTGTAATTGCCACAGGCTGTCGCGTCTCCTTTCTTGAAAAATTTAATAATAGTTCCTGATCTCCAGTCTTTGGGGACTTTTGCTTTTTGCCAGAGGAGGGAAAAGAAGACTAGCCACACCGAAAGGGACCTGCAGATCGATGACTTGACCATTTTTCCAGATATACGGTCACTACCCAGAGATTTTCCATTCTTCAGCTTTTTCGAGGCTCAAACGATCTCATCCGCCGTTGGCTCGTCTTCGTTAATAAGGGGATCCAAAAATGAGCTGTCCGGAATATCTAGTGGAACAAAAGGGGACGGGCCGTTGAGAAGGCTTTCGAAGTGATCCGCCCATATATTTTTCCGGTCATCTGGATCGGTTAGCAGTCTTCCGTTTTCTTCTATTGCTGGTCCATCTTCTACGTTGGTCTTTCCAACGATTTCTTTAGTTAGGCGGTGCACAGCTCTCGTGTCGCCACGTCGGGCTACTTTTTCTGCCATTCTTGCTTTCTCATTGAGGTGCTGTTGCTTGTCTGATCTAGCACTTTTCTTCACTTCTCTGTTCGCTTCTTTATACGCTATGTCTTTCGACATCAGCAGAAGGATCATTTCTAAGCGTGCTCTGTTTTATTTTCTTGCGGTCTTCGATCAAGTCCCATGTCTTCTGGGATATCTGCTGTTCCTTTATTGGCTTTTTAAAGCCAAGAACTTCTACAGCAGTTTCCATGTGGTTCTATTTTATTGTCGTCCAAGCTTCTTCCACGTCTTGTGGTATATCAACAAGTTCCTCGAATCTGTTCGAGAGTTTAATGCTGAATTGTCTCTTAACATACTTGTCTCTTAGCTGCTCCACGTCAAAATTTCTTGGTAGTTTTGTTGGTTGTTGAGATCTGTTGGAGCGGAGTTTCAACTTGAGTGTTGCTACGAGAAGTTCATGGTCTGACCCGACGTCCGCACTTCAGTAGCTCCTCATGTCTTTCAGACTAGTTCCCCACAATCGTCGGATCAAAAAGTGGTCAATCTGGTTTTTGACATTTTTATCTGGGGATGTCCATGTATACTTATGGATATCTTTGTGCTCGAATAATTTACCTCCTATCAACAGGTCGTTCGACATGGCAAAGCTGACTAGCATTGCACCATTTTCGCTGATAGTTCCAAGCCCGTGATGTCCCAACACCTCAGGGCAATAAGATCTGTCCTGACCAACTTTCACATTTAGGTCGCCTGCCAAGCACGTGACGTCATGGAGAGGGATGGAGTCTAGGACGGACTGGAGGGTTTCATAAAAATCGTCTTTCAAGGCTTCATCGGCATCATTTGTTGGTGCATAGCAGATGACTAGCGACAGCTTTGCATGTTTAGATGCAAATCGTGTATAAAGGATTCTCTCGTTAATCAGCTTCCACGAGCAGAGAGATTCTGCTGCTTTTATGGTTCAATATAGCTGCGACTCCAGCTGCATGTCTGTCGAATTTTCCACTATACAGGACTGTATAAGTCGTGTTGCTGTTTACTGCTTTGAGTTTCTTTTTTCCGCAGCCTTTCCATCGTGCTTCGGTCCCTGTGAGGATGTCTAGCCGAAAGTTTTCGCACTCTTGTAGAACTTGTTCAGTTTTTGAAAGAGCTGACATGGTCCTTACGTTCCAAAATCCGATTCGTACTAGTTTCTTCACGTTCAGAAATCTGGTCGAGGGGCTTGCAAGGGTCGTCATCGTATTGAGATTTGATCCAAGGCTTTTTACTGACGTTTCTTTAGCACATTCTTTTTCTACGGGAGCGGCTTGCTAGGCCACTGCCCAACCGGTTTCTTCGGCTTGGCTTGGGCCAGGGACGCCAATCTTTGATCGGGGTGCCAGAAACCCCCGGTGCCTACCCAACTTGCAGAGGCCGTTGTCCAAGTCTGGATCTTCTGCCCTTTCGCAGATGTCCTTCAGGAAAGGATCCTCCCACTACGGTAACCTGCAGTACCATACAATTTAACCCATTGCTGGAAGGAGGTTCGTAACTAGTGGGACGTGTCCACACGCCGGTGGGCCCTGCTCAGTGTGCGTCAGAGGGGTCCTCTTCCTCTTCCACCTGTATTTATGACCCCTGGGCGAGGGTACCCCAGTTTCAATTATGGACTCCCAGGGGCTAGGTCCCCCTTGGTCCGCACCTCCCTTTATGGAGATACCCTACATATCTGTAGGATGTTCCCCTATCCGCCACCTGGGAACGCGCTGAGTGGCCTGGGGAGGGCGCTACTGAGAAGGTATTCAAATTCCTTAGAAGGTATTCAATTATATATTGTTATCAAAATTCCTTTTTTTTAGAAGTTTGGTCAGTATTAGCATCAGCCGTTCTTTACTCGCAGTTCGTATAGAACAACTGTTTGATTTTGCAGTATGCAGGACAATCTGTCCTGAAGCATTTTTTTTTTTTTTTTTTTTTTTTGCTGCGTCTAAAGTTGTTATGTCAGGGACTGACTTTCAAATAACTTTTAAAGTTATCCGAGAACAGGTTTCGAAACTATTTTAAATTTAACTCTGCTTTAGCGTTGAAGAATCATGTAGCAGAAAGTGTTCACTTTCAAGAAAAATAAGCTTTGCTTTCGTTGAAAACATTAAATTTGATCTATCTTAACAATAGTTTCAAAGATAATGGGCCTTTATGTATTATAGCGACCCCACTTAAGAATGTTGATCTATAAGATCTGAGAAAACCAGTTTGCCTGTCTGCAGTAGGTTATAATTAGCTTAGTCTCATTGAAAAAAACTGCGATGTAGGTATATTTTTACCAAATATTTAATATATACAGGTGATTAGGTTAGGTTTGGTATTTAATATAATGTGTTCTGGGCGGCCTGCTTTCCATAATTCCCTGTTGTATTTTTCATAATTCCTTTACTAAAGTATTATATTTTCATCATATTTTGGTATGTTTCATTAGGATTAACCTAACTTCACTTGTTGGGTGGGGTCGCTATAATACATAAGTACCAGCAAGGCCGTACCCAGATGGGGGGATTAGGGGGGTTAGAAACTCCTCCGAAATGTTTTTTGACTCGTTAATACGTAACAAAAATGGATATAAACAAATTTTGTATGTGTTTTTTGAGGGTTTTTTGTACCCCCCCCCCCCGAAAAAAATATTTGAGTAAAACCCCCTGCGAAAAAAAAACTGGGTGCGGCCTTGAATACCAGATAATATTTAAACTTCTGAGTCAAAAAGTGTAAACAGTACTGTGTTATTTCGAAACTCCTCTAGATTTCTATAGTCATAAAATCCATATTTTCCCCTAAAAATTAGTGACGATCTAAAATCAGGCTTTTATTCTTATTGCGACGTGCGAATAATATATCCATCAATCAGTATCGTCAAGTCATCCGAAGTAGAAACCAGGTTAGCAAATTGCGATTTAGGTAAACACCTTCCGTGGGATGAGTTAGATTATTTCCCAATGAGAATAATGTAATATAAATAAAGTAAATATAGTCTCCTCAAATGTGCGCAAACTTTGTTGAAGATCCTAGTTCCCAGGAGATGGCTTTATTTAGGAAAGCAGAATGGTTCATCTTACCATTATATCCCTGGTTGTGAAGACGATACCTTCAAGTCTGTTGCTATATATACGGATACTAAGCCGTGGATTTTATTCAAGAAAAAACAAAGTAAGCACAATTTCTTTTTCTATTTATCAAATATTTAAATTAAAAGAGGAAAATATATAGCTATAGCTTTTTTAGATTCTAGTATTGTAGCACTTGAATACATTTTAACTTTATTCACTCACAAGAAAATTCTCTGAAAATTAGGAGTGATACTGAAAATAAACAAAAAAAATCCAGTCTAGCATTAGACTGGGAGCTAGGCCGGGAACAAACATTCTCTCTGGGAGCTAGTTAACTAATAGGGACCATAATATCTCTGCATTTAAATTATTTATATGCAAGCATTGTTATTTATGTGCGAGTGCACTCCTAACCAAATCGGCGAAACATTATAAATCTATCGACAGATTGATACCGTAGTTCACACTGCAAGAAACATATGTTCATAAGTAATTTTTGTAAGCATCTACATCCCGAAGGTAGTGAAGGCCATCAAAAAGCCCTTCGATGAAATACATGTTCATCAGTAATTGTAAAAAGTTGCTTCCCGAGTGCAGTGAGGGCCACCAAATACCCTTGAAGCGGGCTTCTGGTAAACAAAGAGCCCGTGAAGCATACACCTTTTTGTGGTTAATATATTAATTACTTAACTATTGTCAGAATAAAATTTTATACTGCATATGCTATTATGTTACAAAAATTTATAAATATTTATTCGAAAAGTTGGGTATTTTACTTAAAGATAAAATTCTGAAAATTTAAAGCTATTGTTGAATTTAAATATCTAATAGAGAATTTAAAAAAAATTCCGTATTCAAATTCAATTAAAAATAGCAAAAAAAAAATAGCAAATCTTATATTCAAATTTTCTCTACTTTTTTTCTCAATCGACTTGAATTAACAGAGTACTGAACATCAACCGTCATGCCCAAAGCAAAACTGTGTATTTACTTCGAAAGTGATCTAGAAAGTGAGAAAGAGGTTCGAATAAGTATTGGCCACTGGGAACATTTACAGGGTGTATCCAATACATATCGGGATAGGGATAAATAAGATAAAGATCCTCCAGGAACATTGATGACGCAGAGGGTGTTGAGTAGACGCAAGCCTGTCAACCATCCTTGCGGCAGCGGGAATCGAACCCCGGGACCGTACTGCCGAGCGGAGGGTATTCCCACTGTGCTACCATACGATTCATATTAGGAAGGGAGGTAGAAATTTGTTCGGGCTATTTGATCACATTATCGAACATTACTTATGAACTATATCGTGCGATTCACGAGAAGGAATAGTAAGTGAAGAGCGGCCTCTGTCAATAAAAACTGAAACTGTGAAAAATTAAATTTTGATAATTTTATTCCAAATATATGAGTTCTTCAATTTCTTTTGGATGCTTAAGCAAAAAATATATTGAAATCTTTTCGTATTATTTTATTAACATGATTAAAATGGGGCTTCAACGTTTCTCCAGCATTTCGTCCCTATTCTCTATTATTTTCATAAGTTTATTCTTGTACTTTGTATAAACAACGTTTTTTGCAATACACAGAGAGCTATCATCCTCTCAGCATCCATATTGCCCCCTCAGTCCAAAACTAGTATTCCAAATGAATATAGGCTAGGGAGTAAATCAAAATTGACCTGAAGGTCTTCTCACGAATTTGTCAAATCTTGGACCAAAAATTCACTTTTTGACATTCATGCACACCATTCCTCACCACAAAAATCTACTGACTTTTTCACTTTCCCTAATATTTGTTATGCATCAACGCAAGATTCTTTAACCGTTAGGAATATTGGATGTCCATTCCATATAAAAACCATTCACGTTATTGACTGCATATATGTTTTTGGGACGATTAAGCCGCCACGTTGTAATATGACCTCTGAAACATGGACGCTCTGTAGTTAAACATTTTGATATCTATAAACCAATTGGTCATTTCAGAGTTTTTGCCTGATAGTACTTTTGGCCCTTGTCGAGCAAAACTGTTTTTTTTTGTTTTTGTTTTTTAGCTCAAAGGGGCAGAAACCGGAACTTTGTTGAGGCACAATCTCTTTTGTTAATATGAGACGTTTTGTGTCTTTTTTGTCTCCTTAAAAAAAAAATTAATCTAAATTCAAAGAATCCCTTTTCCGATATTTTACGACCATTGGTTAGATATGGTTACTATAATTTTTATAATTTTTATGATTATTGTTTTCTTTACAAGAAATGGTGAGAACATACTAAAATTACAAATCCTCACCGATACTCCAACTTCAAAAATAAGAGAAAAATGTTTTGCGGGATTTTTTCGAAAACTTAAATAACGCATATACCTCATTTTGGCAGAAAAAAAGAGCTGTCAATCATTATCAATAATCTTCAGCAGGGGCGAATCTCCAAGATTTTTATTCGGAGGGGGGGGGGGAGAGGGGTCCATATCTGTATATTCAAAGGGCATGGGATGTATAATATTTTTTACTCCACATTATTGGAGGGCACCGTGCCCCCCCCCCCCTTTGCTACCCCCAAACGACACCCCTGGTCTTCAGTGTTTCTTGACTAGCTCATCCTGTTTCTTCAAGGGTATTCACACCAGGGAATGATGTAACTGTTGAGGATTATTTATCCTACATCGTATGCTATTAAAAAAAGGAATAAAATAAGACATCTTATCCTAACATGACTCAACTAATCCAATATTGAAAACTTCTTTGATTGGAAGAAGGTAGTAAGCCGATGAGATAAATACTTATAATTCTCTCTCTTGGGTTTCGAATTAAGACTACAAATGAAAGAACATCCAGGGCGACTTGGTTGACGGTTGCTATGAAAAAAAGCTCTTTTTTATCCATAATAAGGACATACTCACGAATAGAAAAAAGAACTGAGTACCAGCTTTCGGTATAATCAAAAATAAAGGTTTTAACTATTAATTTAATTAATGGTAAATCATGTTAGTCACATTAATCACGTTAATCATATTAATCAGAAAACTATTAAAGGGTGTAAAAGTAGTTGTCTGATTTTCTTTCTTAGCAAAAATTAGATTTTTAAATTTTGAAACTGTTAAAGAGAATAAGGTAAAAATAGATATTAATGAAGCTCAAATTCAATTCAATTCAATTTATTAAATACTACAATAAATACATAAATACACTTAAGCGCTAGAGGTCCCAAGAAGCATAGCTTGTAGAGGACCTCGTATCAATCACAAAATCCACACAAAACAAATCAGGGAAGGAAAAAAAAATACAACAATATCTCAAAAATATATACACAATGCGAGAAAAATCAACAAAAAAAAAACAAAAAAAAAACAACTGCTACACAATAACCTTTGACTTAATTTTATCCAAACTGAAAATGTCCTGTAATTTATTAAAATTTCAAACCATTAATAATATTATTAAACAACAGGGTTCGAATCTAATTCAAAATAATAATTGGAAAGAGAATAAAAGGAACTTATAAAGTAAATAAGAAAAAATAGATGGAGCAAAATCAATAAATAAGTAAAGAAAAAAACGAAATTAATTCAAGAGGTAACGAATATTTTCTGCCAAGGGAAGACGAGTTTTTTATAAGAGAAACTTCACTGGAAATAGTGTTCCAAAGAGCAATCGCTCTATAAATTGGTGACCTCTGAGCTGCTGAGGATACCCTTTTAGGCAGCCGAAATTGGTGAACAGAGTTCCGAAGTAAAGTCTGGCACTTACGTGTTGATGCTGGATCAAAGTAGAATATGATGTTTGGAGGAAGCGAGAAATTGAAGGTTCGATGAGCTAGTTCTATGTTCTGCTTCTTGATAACCACATCTAAGGCATCTAGACCTGTATCACTGTAATGATCAGCTGTAGGAGAGAGTCGGGGAAGGCGAAAAGTTGCCTTCACCGCTCCATTCTGTGCTGTTCGGAGTTGCCGAAGGGAAGAATAGTTAGTATTGCCCCATACAGTGCAGCAATAAGAAACATAAGGAAGGACAAATGAATAGTAAAGAGAAAGCATTACATCGGGAGGAAGAAACTGATTGGCACGATGAAGCATAGACACTTGACGAGAAATTATAGGGTAGGTTCAGAGATGTGGTATGGGGTTCGAAAATGAATAATGCTACTCTCAGAGCTATTCAACAGCATCCCGTTCTGCTCACACCAATCACGCACATGGTTGAGCAGAAGCTGAGCCTTAGCAACAGCAGAGGGTGGATCATTTAAAACCACCAAAAAATTTCTATCGCCTGCAAACAAAACAGTGTGGGTATCAAGGTTGGGAGATGGAGGAAGGTCATTAATATAAATAAGAAAGAGGAGTGGTCCCAAAACTGAGCCTTGAGGTACCCCTTTGGAAACCGAAGCTAGATCAGAATATTTCCCATCGTAACACAGAATCTGTTATCTATTAGACAGGTAAGATTTGAACCATTCAATAGCAATTCCCCAAACTCCAAGTAGAGACATTTGTTTCAGTGAGACAAAATGATCTACCATGTCAAAAGCTTTAAAAAATCAACAAACAGTCCTAGAACGCAATGACCCTTATCTAAGTTCATACAAACAAATTCTGTAACGTCATCTAGAGCACATGCAGTAGAGAGTTTAGGTCGGAAGCCTTACTGGTGATCAGACAGAACAGAACCGCTTCCAATTGAAGCACCAGTAGACAGGAATGAAAAATGTCTCTTATGCACAACTTTTCCAAGTAATTTCGAGAAAATTGGAAGAATTGATATAGGTCTATAATTTGACACTAAGCTGGGGTCACCCTTCTTAAAAAGAGGGAGTACTTTTGCAATTTTAAACGAATCAGGGTATACACCTTTTGAAATAGATAGATTTAAAATATGGGTAAGAGGTTCAACAACATAAGAAAAAACAGACTTAAGCACATGGTTTGTTAGTCCAAGCGCATCAGCTTTGTTACTGCTACTTAAAGAAGAAATAAAATCACAGATCTCTATGCTTGTACAAGGACTTAGAAAAATACTTCTCTCAGCTGGTGAAGATTTACCTAGCTTAGGAAAGGAAGGGGTCTTAACAGTTGGTAGGGTGGTAAAGTAAGAGTTGAAGGCACTAGGTACAGCTGCTTTTTCAATAGTTGAACTATCTGCATTCTTGAAGGCAGTAGGTTTTTTCTTTGATTGTTTCCTACGAGATAAAGCTTCATTAACTACACTCCAAACTTTCTGTAAATTACCTTTGCATTCCTGAATTTTCAACAAAAACTATTTCTTCTTAGCTAGTCTAATTGTTGATGTTAATACATTCTTATAGTGCTTATACTTTGATAAATAATCAGGATCAAGGCTTTTGCAAGCCAGATTAAAAAGCTCTGACTTCTGCATTGTTGATCTCACAAGACTAGGAGACATCCAAGGCATCTTGGGTTTATATTTACTAGAAGATTTTACTAGGGTAATTTTTTTTTTCAATTAATGTTGTCATCCGACTTATTAATGAGGCTGAAGCCCTATTAACATCTTCAGAATTCATTACTGAACACCAATCACTAGTACTAAGATCAGAAATAAGGTTATGAACATTGCTCTGACTATAAATTCTTGAATAAAACTCACCTCTGGTATCCTCTTGGCTCAAAATTTTTATTTTGAGAATAGAACAGGAAGTTAAAAAATGGTCAAAAAAATCACAGAAAATAATACCAGAGGAAAATTTAATATTATTTTTAGAAGACAGAAAAAATTTTTCAATCATAGTTGTAGAAGATATGACTGGATCAACACGAGTAGGAAAGAAAATGCAAGGAAGAAAGCCAGAGGAAGAAATACATTAAAAAAAAACGGTCAGACTCATTATCACACCCAATATTCAATAAATTGCAGTTAAAGTCTCCAAGCATAAAAACATTTCTTGAAGCAAGCTTATCAACTGAGTACATTTCATCAATTAATTCAGAAAATTTCGCAATTGGGAAAGGTGGAGGCTTATAAAATAAACAAATAGTGTCACAACTTACTGTATCACATGAAAGGTCAACAACCAAAGCATATACACTTCTATTATTTACAACCGGATCAAAAATCATCTCAAGATCTGAATGTATCACAACATTAAGAATACTTCTGACAAAAAGGGATATACCACCAGAGCACTTAGTTAGAGATCTATTTGAGTGGTATGCAGTAAAACCTGGTATGTCATAGTCAGACATATCATCACTTGAAGACAGCCGGGTCTCAGTGAGACCTACTACATCATAAGGGCAGTTGATACCACCAATATATTGTAGAACATTATCCTATTTGTACCTTAAACCTTGCACATTCAAAGTAAACACATTAAAGTTTTTAACAGAAGACATTGAGGGTAGCACTTTTTCAAAGTAACGTTGATAAGAATGATAACAACAATCAGACTGATGAAGAGATTTTAACAGAGGATCATTTTCACTATCATCACTAGAAACAAAACACATCTGAATGTGTTTCAAAACACACTGAATCTAGAAGAGGTCAATCAAAACACACTGAATCTAGAAGAGAAAGTTTAGTTAGGAAACAAAAAGAATCCTGATATCATCCATTTTCATTATCCAATATTAGGAAAAGTGGTGAAATAGATAAAGCTAGACAGGAAGAAAACAGAATGGAAAATATGTTAAAAACCAATCAATTGAATGTAATAATTTTGATGACAAGGAAAAAAGCACAAACCAAATAAAAAAAAAGAAAAATTGGCAAAAAAAATAGCTAAGCAGATGAAATTTTGTTGTAAAGAGAAGAGTTATGTTAAGCAGCACTAGTCATTCTGAAACAATACTGGCAAAAGATTCTTGCAAAACAGGAAGGGCATTAATGTCACCAATGAATGATATTTTGAGTACCCTACTTCCGCTTTTAACAAAAATATCACCATTCACAGCCCATGCATTATAGATTTAAACAGCAAAAGGATTTAAACAGCACTGACTGAAATGAAGAAAAGGATTCATTTCGATAAAATAAAGAAATAGAAGGAAAATACTGCCAAAAATAAGAAAAAACAAAGGGCAGCACTCATAAAAAAAAACAACTGGAAATGACCGATGGAGTCAACTCGGTTTTGGTAATTCAAAATGCGCAACGTTGCAATTTTTTTTTTTTTTTTTTTTATCATGGGTTTTGAACATTGGGTTTCACCAATGGTTTGATCATCTAGTCTTGACAATTGGGTTTGGCCGTTTTTTTACCATTTGTTTGGACAAGGATGATTTATCGGGTCTTCAAGACATACAACGTGATTTTGTTTACTCCTAAATACAAGTTCGTCCCATTTGCGCTTCTAATAGTTATTATTTTGAAAATATACTGTTAAATATAAAAACACCCACAAAAATTTAAAATATAAATTCAATATAAGAATACAAATACACATAAAATACACTGTTCAAAATATATAGATACTTTTTAGCAAATGCAGATGGCACTCTAATCTTTAAGGAGTTGGAAGGCCACTTTTATTCATGACAACTTTTTTTTCGTTTAATTTTGAATTGATCTCATCTCTGTTCGTTTTAGGTTTCTTGTATTCATTCTTATAACTATTCTATTCATTTTAAGTTTAATTCGATTGTTCATTTCATCTGCTCGTTTAAGGTTTTAAAATTCCTCTTATGTTTCTTTGAAAAACTTTTTTTGGAAAAGTTTTCTTGAATGACTGTCATCAGCATTGTTCAGCATAGTAGTTTAAAGTAATAATAATATTAATGATAATAATAATAGTAATAATAGTTATAGAAAAAGAAAAAAATGATTAGTTTAATTCTAATTGCTTTTTAAATAGAAGCAAAGCTGACACTTTTAAGTTTCTGTTATTATAATTTCCATTGTATTTATAGTAACAACAGTTCTTATATTTTCGACATGTTCAAACCAGTGGCGGATCTAGGAGAGGGGTGAGGGGGTGCGCGCCCCCTAACGTAGTCTAAAGTAGTGTAGTTTACTTAATTAACGCAAGTTTGCGTTACCTAAACTTGCTCTTATCGCAAGTTTATCGGATCATTGTATTTTGCCCCCCCCCCCCCAAAAAAAAAAATACTGGATACTCCCTTGGTTCAAACATATTTAGAATTTCCGAAATTCGCATTTAAAATACTAATTCACTTGTCTTTTATTAACAAAGTCTATGATTAGATACACGAAAACGCACAATTGTGGTAACTACGGAAAACGAATTACAGCTTTTTGATGACCAAGATTCACGTTCTCGTGTTTTGTTCAAGCTTCTAAATTATTTTTCGTTTTATTTAGCTTTATAAAAAAATCAAGAATGAAAATTGTTAGCTGTTATTCGTGGGCCTTTTTCTAAAATATAAAAAAAATGAAATTAATGATTAAATATTTAATTAGGTACTGACGCTTATCATATTCAAGGCCTCAAAATTTTGAACAAATGACGGCACATTTAATAAATCACATGCACCTTCGTTACATATGTTTTCTTTATTTTATATTCCTCATTAAGAAACGTTTCTCCTAAAGTCAAGTAAGTAAAAATTATTTCAGCTACGCAAATAATGTTTCCCTTGCGAAAGATTTCTTGGTTTATTAGATTAATTAATTAAAAAAAACTTTCCGAAGAACAAATTTTTTAAAGAAAATTTTAAGCTCAGCACATACAAATACCTGTTAAAATTCAAACTCAAAACGACCAGAAATTACTATTAAAGAATAAATGAAACCCAAAACGAACAGAAATTAAACAAACAATCATAGCAAAAACCATACAACGAGTAATAATATAAATGGACAAATAGATCTTAAAGCGAGTAATGCTTAGATTAAATATGAATATAAAGCTTAAAACGAAAAAAAAAATTCTATTGAAGATTAAATGAAACTTAAAACGAACAGTAGGTTTTGACACAGTAGGTTTTAGGTTTTTACCGTGAGAGAAGGAGGCAATACCCAAACTCTTGTTTGTTGGGATTTTTGTTCGTTTCAAGCTTGATTTGCATTCTCAATTTAAGTTTCTCTCGTTTTAAGATTTATTTGTTGATTTACATTAATATCTATTGTATGTTTGTTTGCCTTGATTGCTTATTTAATTTCTTTTTTTTTTAACTTTCATTTATACTTCAATAGGAAACTATTTTTTTTCGTTTCAAGCTTGATTTTCATATTCAATCTAAGCATTACTCGCTTTAAGATCTATTTATTCTTTTATATTATTACTTGTTGTATATTTTTTGCTATGATTGTTTGTTTAATTTCTGTTCGTTTTGGGTTTCATTTATTCTTTAATAGTAATTCCTGGTCGTTTTGAGTTTTCATTTTAAAAGGTATTTTCATCTGATGATCTTAAGTTTAAAATGTTCTTTACTTTTCTTTGAAAAACTTATTTTTGGAAAGTTTTTTTAATTAATTTTTGTTCATTTTTGATTGCAAAAAGTTTCAAGTTTTAAAAAATTCCTTATTTCAAAATCAAACTTTAAAAAAAATCAAACGTTCATGAAAGTATCAAAAATAGTATCAAAGTAACAATATCAAAGTGAAAAAATCAGTTTGTGTCAACCTCGGAGTTTTTATTATCTGATGTTTGAACTAGTATTGACAAAATGGTTATCTCAAAATTTTATATCAAATGGGTCTGGGGAAAAAAGTGAGTGGGGTACTAATGGCCCTCCGGTCTCTTGACTCTTAAAAAGTGAACTAGAACTTTCAGTTCCCAATCAAATGAGCCCTCTATGAAGTTTATACGAGCATCCCTTTCATAAGAACCATGCATGCCTTTAGGGCATAATTTAGAACGCCTTTCCTTGGGCCCTGGGGGGGGGGGTTGTATTGACACCAGAGTTTTTCTTATCTGACTTTTGAACTGTTTTTTTTTTCTAACAAAATGTATATCTCGAAATTTTCATCAGATGGGTTTGGAAAATGAAGGCGTGGGGGGGGGGGGCTAGTTGCCCACGGATCTCTTATGACTATTGAAAAGTAAACTCGAACTTTAAATTACCAATGAAATGAGCCCTCTCTGAAGTTTATACGAGCATCCCTTTCATAAGAGCCATATATGCCCCAGGGCAAAACTTACAACGCCTGCCCCCGGGCCCTGGGGGGTTGTGTCGACACCTGAGTTATTGTTATCTGACTTTTGAAGAATTTTTAACTTAATGGCTATCTCAAAATTTTTATCGGAGGCGTTCGGGAAAAAAGGGGCGTGGGGGGGGGGGCTAGTTGCCCTCCAATCTCTTTTGACTCTCAAAAACTGAGCTAGAACTTTCAATTTCCAATCAAATGACAATTCTCTGAAGTTTTTATGAGCATCCCTTCCATAAGAACTATATATTCCCCAGGGCATAACTTACAACACCTGCTCTCGGGCCCTGGGGGGCTGTGTTGACCCCGGAGGTTTCGTTATATGGTCTATGAACTATTAAAAAAAATGGCTATCTCAAAGTTCTTACCAGATGGGTTTGAGAAAAAAGCGCGTGGCGGGGGGTGGCAGGAGCCCCTTAATCTCTTTTGACTCTTAAAATGTGAACTAAAACCTTCAATTTCCAATCAAATGAGCCCTCTTTGAAGTTTATACGAGAATACCTTCCATAAGAACCATATATGCCACCAAGGTATGACTTACAACGCCTGCCCCCGGGCCCTGGGGGGTTGTGTCAACACCGGAAATTTTGTTATATGATCTTCAAACTATTTTTTTACAAAATAGCTATCTCAAAACGTTTATCGGATGTATTTTGGAAAAAAAAGCGTGGGGGCTGTTTACCCTCCGATATGTTTTGACGCTTAAAAAGTGAACAAGAACTTTCAATTTCCAATCAAATGGGCCCTCTCTGAAGTTTTTACGAGCATTCCTTCTATAAGAACCATATATGCCCCCAGGGCATAATTTATAACCCTTGCCCTGAAGACTGTGGGGGGAGTTTCCTGCTTAAAGATATAATTTCCAGAACTTTCAACTGCGTTGAACAAAATGGCTGTGTAAAATTTTTGATTGGATGTGTTTGGGGAAATGCTGGGCGCGGAAGAGGTGTTGGTTGCCTTCCAATTACTTCCGACTATCAAAAAGTACACTAGCCATTTAATTTTCCAATCGAATGAGCCCTTTTTGAAGTTTCTACGACAATGCTTTCTATAAAACCCTTATATGTGGCTGTGAGGGTTGTGGGGGGGGGGGTGTCATCCTCAAAGACCTATTTTCCAGAATTTTCAACTACTTTGAACAAAATGGCTATCTCAAAATTTTGATTGGATGTGTTTTGGGAAAAGGTGGGCGTGAGAGGGGGGTTAGTTTCCCTCTAATAACTTTCGACTACTAAATATGGCACTAGACCTTGTAATTTCCAATCGAATAAGCCCTTTTTGAAGTTTTTACGACAAAGCTTTCTATAAAAAGCTTATATGCCCTCAGGGCATAACTTCCAACCCTTGCCCTGAGGGCTGTGGGGGGAGTTTCCTGCTCAAAATAAATAATTTCTATCTGGAAATCAACTACGTAGAACAAAATGGCAAGATTTCCAATCGAATGAGCCCCCTTTGAAGTTTATACGACGACCCCTTCCATATGAAGTGCCTCTGGGAAAAAATAATAATAATAATAAAACATTGGAGCCGTATGACCTTCACTATAGGCAACGCTATAGCGTTGCCTCTGATATTACATAGGAGATAATCTGAAATTCAGAACAATAGATAACCAACGCTTTACTAAAGCAATTCCGTGAAACTTGGGATAGGAAAGAGAAGTTATTGTGTTTTAATCAGACGTTAGGGACAAAGAAACAATTTTTCATATGCTAATGAACCCCTAAGGTTTTCCCCTAAAGAGTGAAAGAATTTTCAGGTAGGAAGTTCTAGGCTCTAACTAAAATCAGGTCTTCGGTGCTAGGGCTGGTGCTCTTTTGGATCTAAAATCGGAGTACCTGTTAGCTAATTTCAAGAGAGAAATATATCTAAAGTCGGAATAGCAGAATATTAACTCCTATGCCTTGAGAAATCCATTAGCATTATAGTATCCCCCTGTACATAAGGAACCAAAGAGCTCTGTACCCTCTTTGAAATCTGTATTAATAAACAATTTTTCAGCTGTGGCAAGTTTTTACTTTGCTTCCTACAAGTAGAACCTGTGGATTGGCATCCTTCCCGGGGGGGGGCATGGCCCCCCTGAAAATTTGGGACCGTAAATTAATTATAAGGAAGCCAAAAGAAAAAAAAAAGCAGGATATGCAAAACCATAGAAAAAATGTGTGTTGCCCCATTTTTTATAGATTTTGACCCTATAATGAAAGTTTAAGAGCCTAGCTATTGATAACATTCGATCCAAGAATCAGTTTTTTATGGCCTCCGTTTTCAGTTTTATGGCCTCCGGAATCAGTTTTTTATATCCTAAATATGCATCTGTTTATTAGTGCTTTGTGTTTATTAGTAATAATTAGTGTTTATTAGTAACAACTTAATAAGGGGCAATTTCGGTAAAAATATGCCGTCAATTTTTGCTTGCATTGCCAGAGTACCCATGAGCTGATATCTGAAGCCACTATAATCAGAAATGTTTCACCTGAATGGAATGCTGGGAAGGCTTGTATTTTCCCCCTGAACGGATACGTTTTTTGTTTGTTATTGTCATTTATTTATTTTTCGATTGTATTTATCTTGTTCTCGCTTTGAAAAAGATTTAATTTTTTTTCAGTTATGAGGTATAAAGGTGTCAAACATTTTGGTTTGGTATTCAAAATTAAATTAAAAATATTGAATTAAAAATTTTTATTTGATTTTCTTAATCTTAGTTTTAATGTTTTACTTTTAACAAACTACTTTGATTATGCGTTAGTTTTTATAAACAATTGAGTCTAAAGGCATTAAATATTTTGGTGTTTGATAACCAAGTTCACAACTGTCGATATTATTAAAAATATCCGTCCAACGCTTTGGCCTTGCTCAACAAAACTGAATATTGGGAGTTTTTATCTTAGTTTTTGTAAGTAGGATATTGTTTTCTGTAATTTTTTTTAATTAATTACTTTTTCCATTTTTATATAACCTACTTTAACTTTAATTGACATACTTTTTTCATTGCCTTTAGAAAAATGTTAATCTCTAAGCTTCATTAAATAAAATAAAGTTTTTTCAACTGTAAGCAAGGAGCAAAATTAAAACCTAAAACGAAGAAAAATTATTACGTATTTGAGGGGGTTGCCCCTTTCCTCAATACCTCGCTCTTCACGCTACAGTTTTTCTGCACTTCAAAAAAAAGTTACTTATTGTTATTTATTATTAAACGACCCTTGTGTTTCAGTAGTTGTTTTTCAAGAATTGGGACAAAATTTGAACTTTAGCGTAAGGAGCGAGGTGGTGAGGAGGGGGCAACCCCCTCATATACGTAATCATTTCTGTCTTTTTAAGTTTGAATGTCGTTCCTAACTTTCAGTTGAAAAAAATTTATTTTATTTTATTTAATATCTGATCTTGTTTTCCACCTCCACTCTCCACGGAAAAATCCCTCTCCCCACACAAATATTCTCTGGACAATTCAATCCTGGTGAAAATTTAACCCGGATATTTACCCTTAACATCTCCACACCTAAAATTGAATCGACAAAGAAAAAGCAAGACATAAAGAACTTTCGTATAGGAATTCTGGCAAATTCACCAAGAGTGAAATTTCCCGTGAAAAGTTCACCTCCTGTAAACTTTCCTTTCCATGTAAAATTTTTCCAGTGTAAAGTCCTCCCAGCAGAAAATTCTTCCTCCCCCCCCCCCCACCCGAAAGATGTACGTAAAATCAACAATATGTTAACTTTATACCTTAAAATACTTTCCTTAGGGGTTGTAGGGGGTCATTTTATCTCTAAAGACATGTCTAAAGACATGTCACAATGTCTAAAGACATTGGGTCTTTAAAGTATGTCGAGGAAACAAGCTATCTCAAAATTTTAATCGGACGATTTTGAGAAAAAGGTGGCGCGGGAGGGGACCTAGTTGCCCTCCAGTTTTTTAGTCGCTTAAAAAGGGCACTAGAACTTTTCATTTCCCTTAGAATGAACCCTCTCTTAACGGTCTAGGTCCAATTTGTCGATACGATCACCCCTAGGGAAAATAAACAAAAAACAAATAAAGATGCATTCATGATCTTTCTTCTGGCAAAAATTACAAAATTCCACAGTTTTGCAGATATGAGCTTGAAACCTCTACAGTAGGGTTTTTTGATACCCTTAATCTGATGGTGTGATTTTCATTAAGACTCCTATGACTTCGAGGGGGTCTTCCCCCTCGAATTTTATTAGAAAATCAGGCAAATTTTGTCGGGCTCGTAGCTTTTGATTGGTAAAACTAAACTTAATGAAACTTATATATTTCGAATGAGCAAAATAAACCAATTCTTTAGATATATAAATTGGTATCAAAACTCAGTTTTTAGAGTTTTGGTTACTATTGAGACGGCTCGCTCCGTACTTATAGATCATTACCACGAACTGTTTGATTGCCCATTAAAATCCAAACAGAGATCATTGAAATATGAAATTTTTTTTTCTTGTTTCGCTATCGTATTTTTTTTTAATGTCTGAATACAAAAAAATAAAATTACAAAAAAATAAACATATAAGGGATTGTGAAACAGATACATTTTACATGACTGTTCTAAAATCAAAACGAGGTATCTGTGCAGGCAGGAGGATTTTTTTTAGTATCTCTACTCCTTCTGTAAACTATTCTAAGGTGTAGGAAATTGCATAAGGACAAGTCTACATCTGTTATAATCTACGGAAGTAATCTTTCTGTAATTTTGGTTTGAGTTTGATTTTCTTTTGAGATTAAATGCATATTAATTCAATATATTATTGATTAAACAAATTGATCCCTTTGCCAGGAATCCTTGTGGTTTAAAATTTACTGTATTTTGTTTCATTATGTATGCAATTTAATTGCTCTTTTTATTTGAGAGTTTTTCCTAAAAGTATTTAAAAATAAACTTATTCTAAAGTAAAAAAAAAAAATCCTGAAATATATTCCCTGTCTTCCAACCACCACTGATATTTTGGCATTTGTCCCCCCCCCCCCAGGAAATTTTCTGCCGGCGCCCTTGATTTCTTCTGGACACCCAAATTAGTATTCGGTATCCCTGAATTTCGATACTAAGGTTTAGCTAGTTCTAATTTGGGCCAGTCATAATTTCCATCAGTTTTCAAATTGGCCAAAAATACTAGAAAAAATTCTGATTGACTGAAATTAGTGCTAGCTACATTTCAGTTTTAGCCAAATCTCATTGTGAATGGGGCTTAAGCAAAATTTTTAAATATAAAGAAATGCCCAAATTGTCTTCCCAATAGTCTTCTTCAACGAACTTGTCGTCCAAACAAGTCTTAAGAAACCATAAGATCAAAGTGAATTGTGTGAAAGGCAATTCACCTAAAAGCACTATCAACTGCAACAACAACATGTTGAGGAGAATAATTTTTGGAATCTCCCACTGATATTTTGCTTTGCTCTATCGCACAACTTCTGATTTCATCTTGTCTATCCAAGCTTAGGCTAAGCTAGTCTCATGAAAGCAATTGCAATATTGCTCATAACATGTGATTGGAAAGATCTAATCCGACAAATAAATTAAAAAGTTCGAAATATTGTACAGCAGAAAATAAATATAAGGAAAAATATATAGTCTTTTAGAAAAAACGTTATTTTGAAATCTTTAGCAAAAATTGTTTTTAACCTGTAGCACACTAACTGTGTCTAATTGGTACTTGAGGGGGAGTTCATGGCGAGGATTACAATGTCCAAACTCAGCCATGAGACCTAGATAAACCCTAATTAAGCCTCGAATGAAAGAGATGAATTTAGTGAGAGAGATAAATATATAGGCAAAGCCTTGACAAACCCTAGTCTCGTAATAAAATATACAAGACATTACAGAAATAAAAAAACACTAAGATTTTATTAGAACAGAAAAGAAACATAATTAATTTAATTTTTTTTACTTGTGACTTAATTTTTTTCCTTTTAAAGCTTAGACTAATTTTGTCGCATGAAAGCAAGTGCAAGTTGGGCCGCAAGAAGAATTTGGACCGCAAAATAAAATAAAAAACAGTTTTATATAGAAAAAATGAAATAAGAAACAACAAGAAAGGACAAAACAAATTATGACAGAATGAAAACCCAGACAGAAGGAAAACCCAATTTTCTTCTTTTAAATCAATTCAGCTTTAAATAGCGCATTTAATTTTCTCTGATTTTCGCAAACCCATTATATTCTTCCCGCCCCCCTGACGCTTAGCCCCTTCAAGAGTCCCAATTCACTTCGCAATCCATACTACTACAGAGAAGTTTATCACGCGTTACATCCCCTTTATCAGGGTGCACTTTAATAAATCTTGATATCAATTTTAGATTAATTAGGATTCCTTTGGGTCCTTTTTAATTGTTTGTGTATTTTCGTAATAGTTATTGTCATTTTTATATTGCAATTTTGTTTTTTGCTTCTTTGTGATGTATTTCTAGTGCTAGGTTTTTCGATAAGTTTTGAGTTCTATTTTTATTTCCTTTTTTTTGCAGAATTCTTGTTTTCTAGCTATAAATTTATTAATTGGTGCCCCTATTCTTAATGATTTTTCACTTGCCCTATACTGATGATTCTAACTGATTTTATTTTAACATCATTTGACCAGAAATGCAGACTTGATCTTCTTTTAGCATGTAATAGTCGTTTACCAATAAAGTTTTATTTAATTTTTAATACAACTACCAAGGGAAGCCATGAATATGATTGATAAGTTGAAATTAGAAAAAAAACTGGGTGAATTTGGAATTTCTTTTTTAGAGGAATCTCTTTTGTGTCTCTTTTAATCCACATGAAAACTTCAATTTCTAAATTGAATTTTCTGTCTCTGGAGTATACCTAAATTGTGTCTCTGATCATTTTGTCCAAAATCCTTCTTTTTTATGTCACAATTTGACCTTTCGAATGTTGGACTCATCTAACTCAATTTTAAAAAGCCAGGATAAGAATTTGACACTATATAAAGCTTTGTCACCATTCTAGCCACGATTTCTTCAAAGGAGAAAATTCAAGGTCAATCTAAGCTGTTTTCCATTTGCTCAAAGTTTGCAGGCCTTTTTTCAAAATAACCAAATGAAAAAATTACTATGCAATAACTGTTGTACCGGACGATGTAATACCTTAAAAATCATTTTGCAAGCCTCAGCGTCGGCTGACTGTCTCAAAGACAAACGATCCATTAGCGAATTCTCCCAAAGGACGAGCTATCATTGAAAGTTGTTGGGACTTTGGGGTTTGACTTTACAATTTGACAAAAAAGACAGTGAAATGTACTTCTTTTTTGTCGAGAAGTTTGTCAGTCATAGCGGGTGGCGCCACAGGAAACTTCTAAAGCGGCCAAATTACTTAAATGATACTGATTCCTTTGAACTGATTTGTAGTATTTTTCGAGAAAGCGTGCTGGAATTTTTAAGGACGGCCCTTTCCTGAACTTTGACTGGAAATTTCTGATCCGTTTAATCGAAGAAACAGAATCTGTGCTTTTTGATAATCTAAATTTTATTAAAATTGAAGATATGTATTTCTGGGACAAAACGGGGAAGGTGAGTAATTTTACTTCCGGGAAATTTGATTTCCGGGAAAGTAGGTGCTGGCTTTTGATTTTTTGTCGTTTATTCGGGTCTCTTATTCAGGTTCTATAAACTATGGCAATACTACAAATTCAACTATAAATAATTGGCAACAAATAATAAAAAGTTTATAATGGACGAGGTAGAATGATCAAACAGTTCGTGGTAACGAACTGTAAGTAAGGAGCGACCCGGCTCAATGGCAACCGAAACTCTAGAAAACGGAATTTTGATACCAATAGATATATCAAAAGAATCAGATTTCAATGCTGATTTCAAATATATAATTTTCATCAAGTTTAGTGCTACCCATCAAAAGTTAACCGCCTGAAAAAATTTGGCTAATTTTCAAAAAAAGGGGGAAAGACATCCTAAATGTTATAGAACCTTAATGTAAATCATACCATCATATTCAGCGTATCAGATAACCCTACTGTAGAGGTTTCAAGCTCATATCTACGAAAATGTGGAATTTTCCATTTTTTGCCAGAAGAAAGATCACGGATGCGTGTTTGTTTTTTGTTTTCCCCAGGGGTGATTGTATCAAACCAGTGATCCTACAAGACCGTGAGAGGGTTCATTTGATCGGAAATTAAAAGTTCTAGTGCCATTTTTCAGTGACCAAAAACATTAGAGGGCAGCTAGCCCCCCTCCCACGCTTATTTTTTTCCCACGCTTATTTTTTTGCCAGAAGAAAGATCACGGATGCGTGTTTATTTGTTTGTTTTTTTTTCCCCAGGGGTGATCGTATCGACTCAGTGGTCCTAGAATATCGTGGGAGGGCTCATTGGAACGAAATTTCAAAGTTTTAGTGCTCTTTTTAAGTGGCCAAAAAGAATGGAGGGCAACTAGGCCCCCTCCCACGCTTATTTTTTTCCCAAAGTCACCCGATCAAAATTTTGAGATAGCCATTTTGTTCAGCATGGTCGAAAATATGATAAATATGCCTTTTAGGGTGAATTAATCCCCCGAAGTTCCCAGAGGGAGGGCTAAAAGTTATGAACTTTACCCAATGTCAAACAGTTCGTGGTAACGAACTGTAAGTAAGGAGCGACCCGGCTCAATGGTAACCGAAACTCTAGAAAACGGGTTTTTGATACCAATAGATATATCAAAAGAATAAAATTTTAATGTTTATTTCAAATGCATAAGTTTCATCAAGTTTATTTTTACCCATCAAAAGTTACGCACCTGAGAAAATTTGGCTGATTTTCGAGAAAAGGGGGAAAGACCCCCTAAAAACTATAGAAACTTAATGAAAATCAAACCATCATATTCAGTGTATCAGAGAACCCTACTGTAGAGGTTTCAAGCTTCTATCTACAAAAATGTGGAATTTTGCATTTTTTGCCAAAAGAAAGATCACGGGTGCGTGTTTTTTTTTTTTTTTTCTTTTTATTTTTCCGAGAGGTGATCGTATTGACCCAGTGGTCCTAGAATATTGTAGGAGGGCTCATTGGGACGAAAATTAAAAGTTCTAGTGCCCTTTTTAAGTGACCAAAAAAATGGAGGGCAACTAGGCCCCCTCCCAAGCTCATTTTTTTCCCAAAGTCCCCTGATCAAAATTTTGAGATTGCCATTATGTTCAGCATAGTCGAAGATCTAATAAATATGTCTTTTACGATGACTTACTCCCCCACAGTTCCGAGGGGAAGGGCTGCAAGTTTTGAACTTTGCCCATTGCTTACATGTCGTATTGGCTATTGGAAAGTATACAGCCATTTTCAGGAAGAATTTTTTTCTGGTAGGGGGGGGGGGGCTAAAAGAGGGGGTTACTCGGGAGAATCTTTCCGTGGAGGATGTTTCTTTGGGGTAAGGGACCTGTCTATGAAGGGGGCGCCAGATTTCCAAGCATTATTTAAAATACGATCAGAAATTAAATTTAAAAAAACAAGTTTTTTCAACTGAATGTAAGAAGCAACATTAGACCTTAAAATGAACAAAAATTATTACGTCTATGAGGGGGTTCTCCCCCAAGGCAATACCTCGCTCTTTTCGCTATAGTTTTTTTTAGTGCTTTCAAAAGAGCTATCTATTCTAATTAACGGCCTTTGTGATTAAGGGGTCATTTTTAAAGAATTGGAACAAAATTCGAACTTTAGCTTAAAGAGCGAGGTATTGAATAGGGGGCAAATCCCCTACTATACGTATTAAAAATATATGAATATAGAAGTTCGTTACGTAAGTTAATTCGTAAGTTACGTATATTTATTACTAATAAAAACGTTCGTAAATAAAATTCAACAAGTTTCGAGAAAGTTGTTATAATTTCTGTTCGTTTTAAGTTCTAATGTTGCTTCTTACTTTCAGTTGAAAAAACTTGTTTTTTTTTAATTTAATTTCTGATCGTTTTTTAAATAATGCTTGGAAATCCGGCGCACCCTTCATAGAAATGTCCCTTACCCCAAAGAAACATCCTCCACGGAAAGATTCTCCTGATTAACCCCTCCTCCAGCCCCCCCCCACCAGAAAAAAATCCTTCCTGAAAATGTATGTATACTTCCCAATAACCAATACAATATGTAAGCAATGGGCAAAGTTCATATCTTGCAGCCCTTCCTCTCGGAACTGGGGGGGATTAAGTCATCGTAAAAGACATATTCATTAGATTTTCGACTATGTTGAACAAAATGGCTATCTCAAAATTTTAATTGGGTGACTTTGAGAACAAAATTAGCGTGGGAGGGGGCCTTGTTGCCCTCCAGTTTTTTGATCGTGATCTTTCTTTGAGCAAAAATGCAAATTTCCACCTTTTTGCAGATAGGAGCTTGAAAATTTTTTAATAGGGTTCTCTGATAGGTGAAGCTGATTATGATGGTGTAATTTTCTTTAAAGTTAATTAGAAATGCAAAATTCCACATTTTTGCAGATAGGAGTTTGAAGCTTCTTTAATAATGTTCGTTGACAAGCTGAATCTGATGGAGGGAATTTCGTTAAAGTTAATTTAAAAAATTAGCAATTAAAACCATATTTTATTGCTTAAAAAAATTGAGGTGTGAGAAAGTCAAACTTTAGCGCAAAGAGCGAGACGTTGAGGAAGGGACAGCCCCTTTAATATACCGAATAATTTCTACTCGTTTTAGGTTTTAACGTATTTCCTTACTTCCAATTAAGAAAAAACTTGTTTTTTTTTATTTCATTTGTGAATGTTTTTTAATTAAGGCAGGTTTTTACTTTAGCTCACCGTGCATGAATAATTAAAACGAAATTTGCATATTAATTTTACATTTATTTGGTTAAATGGCTTTGTCGAAACTTGTTGAATTTTATTTACGAACGTTTTTATTAGTAATAAATATACGTAACTTACGAATTAACTTACGTTACGAACTTCTATATTCATATATTTTTAATACGTATATTAGGGGGTTCGCCCTATAGTCAATACCATGCTCTTTAAGCTAAAGTTTGAATTTTGTTCCAATTCTTTAAAAATGACCTCTTAATCTCAAAGGCCGTTAATTAGAATAAATAGCTCTTATGAAATTACTAAAAAATCTCTGTCTTAAAGAGCGAGGCATTGACTAAAAGGTGAACCCAATCATATAGCTAATATTTTTTATTCGTTTTAAGTTTTGTTGTTGCTCCTTACTTTCAGTTAAAAAACTTGTTTTTTTATATTTAATTTCTGATTTTTTTTTTTAAATAATGATGGGAAATCCAGCGACCCCTTCATAGCAATATCTCTTCTCCCATGAAAACTTACTTCATGAAAAGATCCACCCATATAACCCCGACCCACCCCCACCCCCCTCTACCAGAAAAAAATCCCCCCGAAAACGTCTGTATACTTCCTAATAACCAATACTATAGGTTAACATTTGGTTAAGTTCATGACTTTCAGCCCTCCCCCTGGGGGCCTCGAGGGATTAAGTCATCCTAAAAGACATAGTTATAATATTTTCGACCATGCTGAACCGAATGGCTATCTCAAAATTTTGATCGGGTGACTTTGGGAAAAAATGAGCTTGGGAGGGGGCCTAGTTGCCCTCTATTTTTTTGGTCACTTAAAAATGGCACTAGAACTTTTAATTTCCGTTCCAATGAGCCCTCCCACGATATTCTAGGACCACTGGGTTGATACAATCACCCCTGGGGAAAAGAAAAAAATAAACACGCATCCGTGATCTTTCTTCTGGCAAAAAATGCAAAATTCAACATTTTTGTAGATATGAGCTTGAAACCTATACAGTAGTGTTATATTATACGATGAATATTACGGTGTGATTTTCATTAAGGTTATATGACTATTAGTGGGTCTTCCCTCCTTTTTTCGAAAAGGAGACACATTTTCTCAGGCGTTTAACTTTTTATGGGTAGGACTAAACTTAATGAAATTAATATATAGGAAATCAGAATTAAAATCTGATTCTTTTGATGTATCTATTTGTATTAAAATACCGTATTTTAGAATTTTGGTTACTTACTTACAGTTCGTTACCACGAACTGTTTGATACTGGTATATGGTAATAAGCTTACCTAAGCTATGGATGTCAGGTCTTATTTTTCTTCAAACGATAATTTCGATAGGACCTGTGCCTGTCACCATCGGGTTCAAATTCAAGTCTCTTGCCAGAATATAAAATCACTAAATAAAATAAAACTAAAATCGCTGAACAACACTAATAATGAGCCGAACCTGGAATTATTGTTGTAACATGGCCCTAATTTTGGTTGAGGCGTTGATGGCCGCTATCCTAGTACGATCTCAAAAAGGTTGGGCCTATAGAAGGGGGTGGAGTTTTTGCAAGTTTTTAGTCTATGGGTAATGGGTTCCCAAATTTCGCTGATGCGGAACTCTCCATTGTCTTTATTGATGGCTGGTTTGTTTTTAGCAATTTCCAGAGCTTCTCTGATTTTCTGCTTTAAGAATTGTGGAACAATAGCAATAAGTTGGGCCTGGTCAAACTCAATGGAGTGGGAAGGGTTTTCAAAAATATGATGGGCCAATGCAGAAAAACTATCTTCCTCCTTGAGATTTGTCTTTTTAAGGCATGCATCAATGGAATCAGCATGTTCTTTTAATCGGTGATGTATAGGTATCACCCGAACTGCAAGGAATCTCCTATACTCCTGGTGGATCTGATGTGATCTTATATTTGCATTTCTTCAAGAAGGAGGAAATGGTCATTCCAGAAGGAAAAAACACCTTAAAGCCAAGCTTAGTGAGTTTGGAGCTTAAAATGTCAGTAATGTCCTTAATATTAGGTAATGACAAAAAGGGTTTATCTTTTTCACTCTTAGGGGCAGAGCTCTTGGTTTTTGTGCTAATCTTTCTCCTGGAAATAACCTTATCAATGACTTGTTGGGGGTAGCCATTGCCTATAAGAACATCTTTTATATGATCAAGTTCAGTCTTCAGCTCAAAATCAGAGGAACACTCTACAAACGCTTTATCAACCAATGAATAGACTACAAAATTTTTTTTTTACTATCGAATGGTTATAGGAGTCATATCTCAGATATCTATCACTATGAGTTGGCTTTGTGTATACACTCAAGTCAAACCTAGTTTCCCGTTTGGTAATGAGAACATCTAAGAAGGGTAAACTATGGTTATTTTCGAGTTCAATGGTGAACTTTATATCTGGATCCTGCTGGTTAAAAGTATTGAGGAAGGATCTCTTGGCTTTGCCAAAGTTAAATAAAAAATTGGGTACTTATCTGTTGGCCAGTACATACTCGAGAATCTGAATCTATAAAATCATACAACCGGTTTATTGCTGTTTGTATACGGAGACAATTAGCTTCGACTCAGTGGAAAACTACATTTTAGCAATTTTTTAATAAATATTTAGTTGACATTTTGGTTTATTTAGGTTAGATTACTTATTGCATTCAGCCCCGCTATATTTAACCCCGCCCCCCCGTAGTGTGCAAATATACGGCCCAAATTACATATATCCTATCTATCTCCCAAGCATGGCAGTTGTTTCTACCTCGTACCTGTAGATCCAAATTCTCTAGTGTGTACTGGCTAATAGGAAAGTAACAACAATTGTAATAAAAGCATATTTTGTACAATTTTTTTAAACTTTGAATAACATAAAATCAAGAAATAAAAACAAACGTCGATTACAAGAGTGAATATCATAGAAATCTAGATTTGAAATTACTAAGACTCAGGCTCAGGATAAAGAAAGATAACCTACTGGCTACTTTTAACTATTCAAACTCAGCAACATGTCAATTTTTTTTCCTGAGCATTTGTTCTACCTTTCAGTGATTAAATAAAAAAAAAAACAGGTTTTTTTTCAACGGAAAGTAAGGTTCAGCACTAAAACTTAAAACGAACAGAAATTATTCCGTATATGAGAGGGATGCCCTTCATTTACGTTTTTTCTAGTATTTTAAAAAAGCTATTATTCTAATTAAATGGTTCTTGTGTTTCAGGAGTTTTTTTTTCAAGAATTGGAACTCTTTAAAGGAGGGGGTAACTCCCCTTGCATACGGTAGAATTTCTTTTTGTTTTAAGTTTCAATATTTCTCCCTATTGTCCGTTGAAAAAACTTCTTTTTTTAGTTTAATTTTTGGTCGTTGTCAAATAATGCCAGGAAATCATCACTACAAATCCGTCCCAGCTGAAAATTCCACTAAATTTTCTTGTGGACAATTTCGCCTAGAAATTTCTCTAAAGCCTATTGTAATATTTCTTCTTGTAAGTTCATCTTCGGGAACTTCCCTGTCCATGAAAAATCCTCCCAGTGGAAAATCCCCTTGCGGAAAAGTTCCCTCCCTAAAAATGTCTGTTTTCTTCCAAATAACAGATACTACATGTAAACAGCAGAAAAAATTCATAACTTATAGCCCTTCCCCCGGGTACCTTGGGGTGATAATGACAATTTCCTCGGAACATCTCTACATCAAAAATTGAATCGGCAGAGAAAAATTATGACGAATTTCGTATAAGATTTATGACAAATTCTCCCGTAAAAGTTCCCCCTTGTTAGTTCATACCCGGAAACGTCCTTGTCCATGGTAAATTCTACCCGTGAAAAATCCCCCCCACAGAAAATTCCCCTAGATGGAGATGGAGAAATATCAATAAAAACAAACTTTGATTACAAGAGTGAATATCATAGAAATATAGATTTGAATATAGATTTTATTGGCAACTTTTGGATATTCAAACTCAGCAACATGTCAATGATTTTTCTCTGAGCATTTGTTCTACCTTTCAGTGATTAAATAAAAAAAAAAAAAAACATATTTTTTAACTGAAAATAAGGTTCAGCATTAAAACTTAAAACGAACAGAAATTATTCCGTATATGAGAGGGATGCCCTTCATTTACTTTTTTCTAGTTTTTTAAAAAGCTTCTTATTTTAATGAAATAGCCCTTGTGTTTCAGGAGTTGTTTTTAAAGAATTGGAACTCTTTAAAGGAGGGAGTAACTCCCCTCGCATACGGAAGGATTTCTTTTTGTTTTAAGTTTCAAGATTTCTCCCTAGTTTCCGTTGAAAAAACTGTTTTTTTTTTTTTTAATTTAATTTTTGGTCGTTGCCAAATAATACCAGGAAATCACCACTACAAATCCGTCCCTGCTGAAAATTCCACCCAGAAATTTTCTTGCGGACAATTTCGCCTAGAAATTTCTCTTTAGCCTATTTTCATTTGAAAAAAAGACTTGTCTTTCATTTAATTTCTTATCTTTTTTTCAAATCATGCCGAAAAACCCCTTCAATGGGAAATTTTTCCTTGAAATTCCATCCTCCGAATGGAAAGTTTCTTCCACGGAAAATCCTCTGATGAAGAATTTCTCCCGCGAAAAATTTCAACATGGAGAATATCTCCTGCGGAAAATTCCACGAAGAATTACTCCCAACGAAAATTTCCCCATGGAAAATTTATCACGTGGGAACTCCCTCCCTCCCACAAAAAAATCTCCCAGGCAATTTTAACCGCTCTGAAAATTTACCCCGGACAATTTCCCCGGAACATCTCTAGATGTTAAATTGAATCGGCAAAGAGAAAGTAAAATAAATTTGATATAGGAGTTCTGGCAAATTCTCCAGTGTAATGTTTCCCCTTGTAAGTTCATCTTCAGAAACTTCTCTGCCCATGGAAAATTCCCCCCGTGGAACATCCCCTTGCGGAAAATTTCTCTCCCTAAAAATGTCTGTTTACTTCCAAATGACACATACTATATGTAAACAACAAACTAAATTCATAACTTATAGCCTTTCCCCCGGGTACCATGGGGAGATCATGACAATTTCCTCGGAACATCTCTACATCAAAGATTGAATCGGCAGAGAAAAATTATGACGAATTTCGTATAGGAATTATGACAAATTCTCCCGTGCAAAATTCCCCCTTGTTAGTTCATCCCTGGAAACTTCCCTGCCCATGGGAAATTCTACCTGTGGAAAATCCCCACACAGAAAATTCTCCCTCCCCTAAAAAGGCCTGTTTACTTACAAATAAAAAATACTATACGTAAACAATAGGCAAATTCATAACGTAAAGCCCTTTCCTCAGGTTGCGGGGAGTCAGGTTATCTCCAGAGGAACAGTTTTTTTATCTTTCAGCTATGGTGAACAAAATGAATATCTCAAAATTTGTATCGGGTGTTCTCAGGGGAAAAGGGGCGTGGGAGGGGGGCTAGTTTCCCTCCAATATTTCGGGTAACTTTAAAAGGGAACTAAAACTGTTGTTTTCGTTCGAGCGAGAACTTTCCCAACATTCTTGGGCCTTTTATTTGATGCGATCACGCTGACAAAAAAAAAGGAATAAATTAAAACGCATCCGAGATTTTTCTTCTGACAAAAAAATACAAAATTCTACATTTATGCAGATGGGAAGTTAAAATCTTTACGGTAGGGCTCCATGATATGCTGAATCTGATGCTACGCTTTTCTTCAAGATTCCTTGACTTTTTGGGGTGTTTGTTTCTTCCCTTTCCCGAAAATCACGCAAATTTTCTCAGGCTCGAATCTTTTGATGGGAACATTAAACTGAATGAATCCTATATATTTGGAATCAGCATCAAAAGCCAATTCTCTTTTATATGAGCAAAGCCTATCAGCTTAGAAGGCATTAATACAGCCATGGCCTTTTGGAGGTTCTCAGCAACATTTAGAAGTCCTCCTGACTAAACGTATTTTGAGTTTGAGAACAGGCTATACCAACTTATGGATACAGGTAAGTATGCTCTGTATCAACATGTATGACTCAATGGATTAAATACATCATTGTTCTTCTTCTTGGCCATTTCCGAAACAATTTTCTATGTCGGATCTTTTCTGCAGGACGTTTACCTGTAGCAGAAAAAGCCGAAAATAGTCAAATATGTTCAAATATCGTTTTTGATATCGATATTTTCGTTTCGATATTCGATATAGATATTTGCTCTGATATATCGATATATCAATATTGATATTGAATATCGCCCAACACTACGAGAAGGTAGTATTTTCTTGGGACATTTAACCTTCAGTTCCGAAATTATCTTATGTCTGTTATTCGAACATTTTTCCGAATTCTGAATTTGTCTTACAGATAGGAGGAGGGGATCCTTATTAAAACTGTGGTTAGATGAATTATTCTTTAATAAGCGGTATACATCAAGATAAACCTGACAAAAAGGGAAGAGATCTGGATGTTTAGGCCTGAAGATGCGTTTTCCTTAAGTATCAGACACCCCCGTATCAGACACCCACTCGCCCAGCTGAAAAACGGAAAACTCATACCACCCCTTCAAATTTTTGGTTTGATACATTTTTCTTTTCCTTTCTCCTAATTTTATTTATTTTTATATTTATTCATTTTCCTCGTTGCTCTAATTCTTTTTTTTTTATTTATTTATTTTTCGTCTAAAATAGACTATGTCTGTTGCTATCTCAAAGAATTGAAACCTACTGTTTCTATAAAAAGATTACATTCTATATATAAATGAGCTATCAGACAACGATTCTATTTGTAATCAATTTATCAAGAAGAAATTCACTAGAGGATAATGTCCAAAATCTGAATACAAATGAAATGACAGGTTTTAACAACCATAGGTACAAAGATAGACTTTGCCCCCAAAACGCACTCCAAATTTGTATTGAATGTTGATAAAGATTAAAGCCTTGCATTTCTATAGTATTGAATTGTAAAATAGAACTATGTATTTAGTTTATTTTGTGTATATTTGGAAGTGTTAACTAATAATTAGATACTGTATTTAGGATATTTCTCCTCGGTAGCTACTACTGGTATGTTTTGGCTGTGTATTGCTTCACTGTTTAGTTATTATTGATCCAATTATTGGTTGCCTCTAAAAGATCGCATAGCTTAGATTACACCTTAGCTTACTCAATTAAATAAATAACCAAATTTACGATTGACAAAGTAAAAAATTCCTGATTTGCAAATATAAGGAAACGGTAAGGTAAAGAATACGGCACTGGACTTTACAGTCCCTACTGGCGGTGCTGATCTCCGTTTTCTGGCCTTTCTGCGGGGAAGCGCAATGGAAGGTATTGGGTGTCAGCCATCCTGTGCTTTCGCACATCCTTCCTGTTTACCTTCCCCAGATTTCTCCAGGTACCCATTTGGAGCTGGGTCGATTCTGGCCGAGCTTACAGAGTTACCTCACTGACCCCAGTTCTTAACCAAATAGTCAGCGCCGCCAGGACTCGAACCCTTCTCCTCACGCACAAAGGATTTAAAGTCTAGTGTGTTAACCAGTCGGCTGTATTTGCAAAATATAGTCGCATTTATTAAGAAATATATAATCAGTTATTTTCGGGTTTTGATCGTTTGTTCATTGCTGGCTATCAAGTTAGTAGTCTCTTTCTTTCGATTCAATTTAGATTCTCATCAGGGTGAAAATTCCTATTTATTTCAATGACTTCAAAATTGACAGCTGTTAAAAAATAGTTATAATTTTGAATGCAGTTAACTGCAATATTTGTGTTTATTCAGAAGTGTTTACTAATTATCAGACATTGTATGTAGGATATATCTCCATGGTACCAACTATTGGATTTTTTTTTATTCCTCAGTGAGCAGGGATAGTTTCACCTTTCCGTCAGTATTAAATATTAAACCATTTTCGATTAGCAAAGGATTGTAACTGGTCCCAATCTTATCTGGCTATTTATTAATTCATCGATTTTTACAAAATAATGAGGTTTGGTTGCCTTGTTTTAACGAATCTAGGAGGGGGAGGTGGCTAAAAATTTATACCGTCTTGGGCAATTTTTCTTTTAAAGATTTTATCCTTTTTTACATTAACTTCTACAGACATACACAAATAGACCCAAATGCACACGCAAACGTGCAGTTTATGTGTACAAGGTTATATATACACACACACGTACATACAAACACAAACACTTATATGTATATATATATATATATATATATATATATATATATATATATATATATATATATATATATATATATATATATATATATATATATATATATATATATATATATATATATATATATATATATATATATATATATATATATATATATATATATATATATATATATATATATATATATATATATATATATATATATATATATATATATATATATATATATATATATATATATATATATATATATATATATATATATATATATATATATATATATATATATATATATATATATATAATCAAATCAAATATGTTTGAAAAGATACAGCAGAAAAAAGAACACCTATTTCAACGCAACCAGTTATATACTGTCAGTAGGAAGGCCCAAATAACGAAAGCTTGCAATTATTACAAATGATGATTCTTTATTTGGTTCAATCAAAATTCATAATTTTTTATTTGCTAGTTTAGGAGTACATCGCATGTACATTGTGTTTGACGTAATTCAGTGTACGGATTTAATTTTTCTCAAAATTGTAACGTTCTGTCTTTTAGATTGAAGTTATCAAGTATTTTGCAGTAGATTGCATAGGTTGCATCAAAACATGGCTAATTGTAGACAGAGAAAAGCCAAGGCAGATAGTCCAAGTAATTGAGGGGCAAATGTTTAAATGGCTAGGGCACGGGTAATTGGCGGGAGTATGTATGACTCTCTTATCGGACACACACTTGTTTGTTAATTTTTGGAAAGGAATGCCTGCCTACAGTCTCAGGCATGTTGACCAAGAATTTAAAATTGACATAGACCATACTACAACCTCACTCGTGGAAACAAATTTATACGCACGTACCTGACCTGGCTCAGTCTTTTTTCACATCCCTTTATTTTACATTTTATTTTCTTTCAGCTCTTTTTACTGTATGGATGTCCAACCTGCGGCCCTTGGGCCGCACTGTGCCCCGCCTGAGAATTTGTGTGTCCCACTAGTCGTTATAACTCCAAGTAGTATTTTTAGTAGACTGGCTAATTAGCCTTGTATAGTAACTGCGTAGTTAGGATGACTCATCCCGAACAAAAATGTATTTTTGTGATTCTCTGGGGTGAGATTCGACTGGGGTGGAAGGGAGTATTAGTTCATACATTGGGGATGCGGCATGGCCTTATGTTGCACCTTTATAGGGTTAAGATTGGTTGGCCTCCATGAAATGTGCCTCGTGTGCTCTTTAGAATACCCATTTTTCTTGAAATTTGTCCACCATAATAAAAGATTGGACATTCCTGTTTTAGTGCAATTCTGAGATATGTTTGTTTTGGGAATTACTTCTTAAGAAATGGCCTAAGTTCAGTTTAAATTTTTCGGGATAGGCTTAGGAATTGAGTCCCGAAACCAGCCGTCAATGATGTCTGTGACGAGCTTCCAGACAGCTAATTATAATAAGTCTAGGAAAATATTAGCACGTTATCACAAGGGCTCAATAGGCCTTAACAACCCAAAGAGGAAAGTATTTCCTTAAGTGGTTGCAAACTCATCAGAATTATTTTCTTTGTATCAACTTGTGATAATTGGTAATGAAAATATGCACTTTAAGGCAAATAAGGCCAAGAAAGATAATTATTCGTTAAAGAAAGACTGCTTTTAAAAATTGTTTGCATAATTCTTTTTCTGACAATATAATCAGTAATTAGATGTATTGAAGCAGTGACGATGGTGATGAAAATAAATACTTATTAATACTAATCCGCGTGGCAGTACTGAACGAGAACATAACTTATATGATAGAACGAGTTTTTTAGTAAGTAGTCAATAGTTTACGTGAGCTGTTTTACAGATCATGTTTCATTTTTGTCATTTAATTATTATTTGTGTCTTAGAAAATAACTTGAAATATTTTAGGGTATTTAAATATGTTATAATAGTCAAGTGTATAAATCTGTAGTGGCATCACTCATCAAGTATATTATTCCATGCATAGATAACATTACACATAAATTATATGTATCTCAAATTGGGTGAGACAATTTTTAAATAACCTAGCGTTTATAAATAGATAAAACTTGAAGAAAAAATTGTATAAAAGCATCGTCTCATTGTTTGCAAAAAACAATTAACCTAAAGCGGAAATCATGCCACAAGAATTAAAATTTTCTGCCATGGAGTAACAGGTCGACAATATTAGATTGTTGCCTAATCACTTTTAATCCATAGAGCATCATGATCTGTGCCTGGACATTTTTTGGACTGTGATACAAACCAGCCTGTTGCAAGGCTTTTTCCGTCACGGGTTGGCGACCTTTTATGACAAAATTTTCGAGAAACTGACACGAGTTTGCACTGTGTTGCCCTCAGAAGGCTTCGTGCTGTCACTAAGGAATTACCCATTTTCCAAAACCTGGTGTAAATGATAGGAGCCCCACGTATGCCGCACAGTTCCGCCATGCTTGGCACACTTTTTCTACGCTTGGCATACGCCACCTGGTCTGCGTTATTTCTGAAATTTGGTAGCCCTTCGGCTTTGGTGGGTTCTTTATAGTTCCAGTAGTATTTCATAATACCTGTGTATATTTGAAATGAATAGAACATTAGATCATGAAGTCAAGGCTATATTTGGTAATATCGCCATCTATATTGAACGATATTTTTGCTAAAATGAGTAGGGCCTATTTTACTAATATCTGATAAAAACAATTTCAGAGTAGAAAATATAGATATTGTTTATGTTGATACTATTATTTATCTTTTTTTCAGTCAACAACAATCTTAAAAAGGAGGTTCCTAATAACAAAACTTATATAAATCTAATATAAATTATTACAAACTATACTAAAGAGATGGTTTATATATAACAGAATATTGACAAAGAAATAAATGTCACTATAATTAAAAAAAAAAAAAAATCGTTGAATATTATCGTTTTCTTCCTCAGTAAAAACAACGCCAAAATTTCTTGAAGTCCTTTGTCTGTTCTTGAGGTTCTTTCGCCACTGAAGGATAAAATTGAACTGTTTAATACCATTACCTGGTACTAGGTTGTTTCCGGTTCTTCTATGCAGTACCATGTACTCACATAAATTCATTCTAAATCTTGAGAATCCACTTCTTTTTACTAATCCAATTATTTTTGTTGAAACTTCGAACAGATAAGAATTTTAATCTCGGGTACAGTTCATTGCCTATCCGTATCTCCTTGGACTCCTCCCCCCCCCCTATATTTTGGGAATTAAATTTTAAGCCTAGACCTTGGGAAAGTATATATGTTTAAAATTATACTCAAAAAGCATATTAAGTATATGTATTAATAACATCTAACATCTTGGAATTTTTCGTCTAATCTCGGATTCTTCGCAAGAAAAATCATAGGATACTGTTAGTTATAAACATCTTGGAATTTTTCGTCTAATCTCGGATTCTTCGCAAGAAAAATCATAAAAAAGGTAAAGGTAAAGGATGCGGCACTAGACCCTTAAGGTCCAAACCGGCGGTGCTGATCTCCGTTTC